>NW_005187476.1:2658100-2668689 GCF_000239375.1 Pundamilia nyererei | reverse complement strand
TGTGTGTGTGTGTGTGTGTGTGTGTGTGTGTGTGTGTGTGTGTGTGTCCCATATCAAATTCAGCCCATCTTTCAGACAAGTATAAAGATGATGTCGTCACTTGAGATAGAGTCCTTTTCTTTCTTCTTCTTCTTCTTTTTCTGTTTTTCGTTGGGGGAGGGGTTCTTTATTTTTGGTTCCGGCAGTTACTAGCAAATGTGGAAGAAGTAAAGACATTCTTAACTTGTAAGCAGAAATACAGATACTTGTGCTAAAAAAAATACTCTGTTAAAGGTTGAATGACTCATAAAAAGAAACAAAAAAGTACACATATGCAAACACTACCAAAAATACAATTATACTATAAAATCAAATACTATTATAATTATATGAGTATATTTTTCATTAAATACAAAAATAAATGATTGGATTTACACAAATTAATTCAACAAGATGTAAGCAGCTAACTTGGCTGTCTTAATACTAGACAGCTTGCCATTGTTATAAAGGTGGAATTGCCTGAATTAAATTCAACTGTTTTTAATTTTAAAAAATGAGCACAAATACAGATACTTACCTTTAAAAATACTATGATAAAGGTTGAATGACTCATAAAAGAAACAAGAAAAGAGTAAAGCTAAATGAACATATTAGTATTAGTATCAAATACTAGTGTAATAATATTAATATATTTTTATAAAATACAAAAACAAATATTTCTTTATGTACAGACTGTGATCAGCTGACTTGTGCTGCTGCTCTGAGGTTTACTGGTCTTAGTGGATTTACACAAATTCAACAAGATGTAACCAGCTAACTTGGCTAGTTTCTATTCCCTACACTAACTAAATACTGTCTTTATACTAGACAGTTTGCCATTGGTATAAACGTGGAATTGCCTGAATTTGTTTCAATGTAATTTTTTATTCAAATAAATTCAATTTTATTTATGTAGCATCAAATCATGACAGTCACCTCAAGGTGCATTCCAATTTAAGGTAAAGATGCTACTGTCATGACAGATCTTGGTTGTGTTTTGGGCCTCTGTTTTCTTTCTTTTGCAGATCAAGGTTGGGTTGGGCAAGGTTGACTCCTCCTTTTGGGAGGGGTCTCTGGGGATACATACCTGTGACTCATTTTCCTGATTTGGCCAGTCAGTCCTTAAGAGCTAGTCCAGACATCCACTCTTTGCCAGATCATCTGCTTATCACCTGCCAAGTGGTAATCAGGCCTCTCCATGAATTTTCTAGTGTAGTGTTTCCTAGTGTGCCAAACACTGCTCTTCTTCCAGTCAATTTCCCAGTGGATCAGAGGAATCGCTGTCATCATACTGAACTCACCTATCTCTGCTATTCCCTTCAGAGAGTCTCTTAGTGCCAATTCTCTGTGTTTTGAAATCAGTGCTCTTTACAGTAAAGTTGTGAATTATACACCAGACTCAGCTCGGTCCACTCTTATCAGTGCTTGCGCCTTGACACCAACAATAACAGAGAGAAACCCCAACAATCAAATGATCTACCTTTGAGCAAGCACTTTGAGGAAAAACGAAACCCCTAGAAGTACCATCTCCACCGATTATGGACATCTGCACCAAAAGCGATTTCTGATGATTCTGTGTGTTCTTGTATCTTTGCTGTAAATAGCCTGTAGTCAACAGGAGTTATGAAAGGGGTTATAAATTAAATAAAGAAATTACCTGTTTTGCGAGTATCTGAGTGCATTACTGTACCTACTCATTTTAATCAACCAGTTCTTTGGCTGCTCAATATGTCTTTACAGAGCTGTGATGTTTTGTTTATGTCTGCTGCCCTTAGACATCTCCCTTGAAAAAGATAATTTTAATATTAATGGATGTTTTTAACTTGATAAAAACCACTTTGACCAAAACTGATTGCTACCTTGTAACAGAAATATTCTTTCTGGCCCAAAATGAGCTGATGTTATTCATGAGCGATATGTTTGAGATATGTTTGACAGCTTATAGACCAACTCTTTTAAACGGTTTAAATACCAGCAATCATTTTTTGGCACTTTTTGGCAGATGATCATTTTTTAAAAATTATACATAAAATAGGGGCTTTTGCCCCTTTTATCTATTTCTATGTGATAAGTCTCAGTGATGGATAAACTAACAGGACTGTTTTTTTAATGTATTGTTCCCTTCATTTATGCTCCAATCGGTTTGATGTTTGAAAGCATGCAGTGGTGGGAAATCAAAACTTCCCTCAAATGTGTTAAACCTAAATGAGCCTGTTTTGAAATGTAAGGAGCAGAAAGTACAGAAATGTTTGTAAATAGGCAGTAAAAGCAGAAATATTCGTACTTTGTTGCTTCCCAACTTTATTTATTAGGGTATGGACAGATGATATTTTCCTTTTTTTTTTTTTTTTTGTCAATCATTGATATATGTACAAATCAATCCCTCCAAAGTACTCACTTTAAAGGTTTTCGCATAGTAACACACACACACACACACACACACACACACACACACACACACACACACACACACACAGAGAGAGAGAGAGAGAGAGAGAGAGATTTACTCAGCAGGGGTCTGAGGTAAAAAGCATGTCCAAATGTACTTTATAGATGGACTCAATTCCACCTGAGTTTAACAAGCAGACTATTTTTCTTGAAAAAAATTATCTCTTCTATGGATACAAAATCTGTTACAGTAAATGAGACACTTTGTAGTGTGGAGCATGCACTGCTTTAGGAGCAGCTTCGGGAAATGAGCATTTGGAGATCCCAGCTGCGAACTGTCAGATTGCATAAGAGTGTGCCCCCACTAAAGGCAGTCCATTTGCGACTTTAAAAATAGATCAATAATGCATGTAGTAAAGATTACTGTAGTGCAAACTGGAAAAGCCAATTAAATTCTACGTAATATAATTTCCCTGTGCATCTAGCCAAGTTATTCTTTCTTTTTATTATTGTTTTCACTGGAAAACTGTTGTAAAATGGCTAGAAATGTGTTGACATTCATTTGTATGTATTTTTTTTTTTTAATTTTTGGAATAAGGAATGAGACTTTATTAGTAGTGTCTCATATCTCTCATCTCTTTAATCTCTCTCATAAAATAAGAATAATCTTTTGCAAAGAGACTATATTTTTGGTACCAAAAAATTTCTGGTTTCTGTTTGTTGTTCAAGATTTATTGATTATTGCTGTGTAACTAGGCTTTGGTTTGAAAAGAGGAATTGCTTTTGTTGAAGAAAACCCCCCACATACTTACAGTTTTGTTTTTTTGTTAAATTAGATTAGATTTTTCTCTGTATTTGTTCAGAGCAGAGAATAGAACATGAAGTATTATACCTGATATCCTTCATCTACTATCCAAATATTCTGACTACATGGAAGGTAATGAGCATAAGCCCAAGAGACTATAAGGGCCTATTTATGTTTGCCATATTGGTAATGTCACAAGCAAACAGTGATATTGCCACAGCTTCATACTATTTATACCAGTGCTAATGGCATGGCTACTCTTTGCAGAATCCTCCAAAACAATAGTTGTTACCACTGGAAAAAAAAAAAAAAACTCCCAGTAAGGGTGCTGGAAACTTTGTTTCGGAAGTTTTTCCCAGTAAAAACCCCTTTGTATAAGCTTTGACCTAATAGTGTTTGATAGTCCAAACAGCCACTGACAGGTTATGAGACAATTATTCATGACCTGAAAAAAGAAAACGACATGCAAAATAGTTCAACTTTTAACAAGAAATAGTATCAGTCACTTCATAAGTAGGCTCTGGGTCAGGGTTTAAGGCCATGAGTACCATTAAGAGAGCCTAACTACTGGAGGACCAGAATTTACTTCTGGCCAATGCACTGCCAGTTTAAAGTTTTTTGGCTCCTCTTTTTGTTAGGCATCTTATGCTATCTGCTTGCACCCTCTCTTCCTCTTACTACTCCCTCCCTCCTTTTGCCATCATTAACAACACTCCATCCACTTATATCTCTGCCCCACTTTGTCTTCCCCAAACCAGATGTCCCTCTCTTCATCTCAATCCATTTTTTTGCTAAAGCTATCTCCCCTCTGCCTCTTCTTCCTTTGAGCCCCACGGTATGAAAAACATGGAAGAATCCCCACCACCACCACCACCACCACTTACCCTCCCAATCTCAGTGACCTGACCATCTGTGACAGAGAATTCCAGTCTTTAACTAAACCCCCATCATGCTGGTGACTGCGGCTAGTGTGGATGAGTGTGTTGCGGCAGTTGTGGGAGGTGGCGAGGCTGAGGTGGGGGGATGGCAGTGGAGGGGTAAGCTCCACTCAAAGCTGTCGTAAACACCACTAATGCATCGCTAAACTTGGGGAATCTCTTGTGCTCATGCGTGCTTTTGTGTGAGTGTCTATTGCACATACAGAACTGACTAATCCCTCATAAACCTACATTTTATCACTTACCACACCATTAGCTGAGCCGTGGCATACTGCCTGTAGATGTCAAAACAGAGGGACTACAAGAGTCTGTGCAATTTCTTTGTTGCTCTACATAGAATCCACATTTCCCTGGGCCTTGTGAGAGATGAAAAGAATTATGTCTCTTTCAGCTGGGAAACAATGTAATATTAACTGCAAACACAGCGCCCCACTGCCCACCCCTTTAATTTTGGTTTTACACAGCTAAAACAAACTAGATGTGAAATTAGACACTTTGAAATGCAGCTCTAGGAAATATGTTGAATTTTGTCAGCTTTTTTTAAAAGTAAGCACAAATGCTGTTGGTATAGGAATGTACCACCTAATTGAAAGTTAAGCTAATATTGATGTGATTAATGTGTGGTGCTGAATTTAAACTGTAAGCACTTCTTAATTTTTGCTGGAACAGATTTGATAGAATATTTTAAATCTTTCGCGGGGAGGAAACGTTTTTACAGACAAACACACAAACAGAGAAGCAGCAGGCAGACAGAAGTTGTGTGAGACTGTCTAGAGAGTGGCATCAGTGACAAAGAGCGATCTCCTACAGGGGGTTGAGCTGGGGAACGAGGTGACACTGTAACAGTCTCTGATCAACTGAGGAGCTGGGGAAGTGTGCATTTGTGTGTGCAAACACATGACCTCACCTGTCACTATCTGTCTTTGCATTTGTTTGTTTGCACGTCAGTGCAGGTGTCACCGAGTGAGTCTGTTGGAACACATTTGTGTGTCTTTATGTGCACGAGTATGTGTGTCTTTATATGAGTGCGTGTTTGTGTGTATTACTCAGTCTGCTCCTTACAAAATGCTTCAGATGTCAACCACAGACCCCATTTCCTCAAGGGCCTACACTCCACACATTTCAGCGCCATTTCAGTCACAGAGGGAGCACCTTTACACAGAGATTTAGGAACTTAGGAAGTTTGAGCAAATATAGAAAGTTAGTTTTAGAAAATTGAAATAATTATTCCCAAAACTAGGATGACAAAATTGTGTCAAAGAGGCTTGATTAGTGAGGATGAGTCTTTTAATTGAGTTGGGGGGATAGTATATAGATTACAACATTTTAAGGGTCATCGGTGTGTTGTAATAGTCCATTGTGGTAAAAGGTTACCAAAATCTGCAAGTAAATCTGTCCATATAACAGTCAAACTACTATGGCCATGAATTGTGGATAATCACTAAAAGAAATGATGGCTGCCCCGACGACCAGAACCCAAACAAGTGGTAGAAATATGGATAAATAAATACAAACAGTTTTTTAAAACCATCTGACGTCTTTTGATTTGTTCATTCTAAATTCATTTCAAGATAAATGCTGGAATTTGTATAACACATCCCCAGACTAGCTTTAATCATTATGGCAATACCATGACTATCAATTAGTGGAAATGGGAAGTGCAGATTCTTGAATAATTATGTATTTTCCTGTATATTTTGTAGCGCACATTATTCTTATAAAACAGCTCCTTTGTTCTTTTCATACAGTTACTTTATAGTGACAAACATAAACCAAACTTGCAGCATTTATAACAATAGCCAACCAGATTATTCTCTAATTAAATGGATTGTGCCTCCAAAATGCATCATTATTGTTCGTTACCTAACTGCATGGTACTGTTAGTCAGAGGGTAAACAGAAATGGCATCCAAAGCTTTGTTTTGTTTGTAGTTGCCCTATTTCCCCAGCAAAGTCAATCCCCTGTTTGAACAAAGTGCCTAAATATGCAAAGACTAAATAATCTTTTTCAGACTGATAGTGAAAATATCCACTTTGTGGCGACCCGTGAGTCAGTCTACTTAAGACAGCAAAGACAAACACTTGAGCAAGGTGAGGCAAGGTTAAAGAAAAATCACAACAACATTCTGCAGGAAACAAACACTGAAAAATATGAAATAAAATGGGTTGTGTTTTCATGGTGTCAGCATTTGATTTTTTTGTTCAACTCTGTGTGGTTGCCTTTGGGTTTCTTGCAGTTTGACTCAGCTGTCATAGTGAAATCAAACATCTTTTATATGCTGCTTTGTTTTTATTATATTTGTTCTTTATTTATTTATTTGACTAGGTGTCTTAATGAGGAGTCAACTCTCAACCCCTAAAATTTATAAATATGTCTAATGCCACAGTTTGATTTACCATTTGCCCCGATGTGGTTAATATTTGTTTTTTTTTATGCAAAGATAGACTAAAATAGACCAGCAGGACTGTCAAAGACAAACATCTTGAGCTCTCTATTAATCTAAAACTCAAGACAAAAGACTTGATTTATTTTTCTTTTATTACAAGGCAAAAACAGGATCACTTTGAGCTTACAAGGCCATAGGCAGACGTGGAAGATAGAGAATTCGGTTCCTTTATCCAGATTGAAAAGAACAAGAATTTCCTGATTTCCCAAAGTAAATACTTTATCCTTAAAGACTTAAGTCTCATATGTGTTTATATTTCTCTAATACTTAAAAAAAATCCAAATGTGATTGTTAATCCATTAAAATAAATATTAATTAGATCACTTTCATGATTACATTATGGTTGGGAAATTACATACAGAGTAAACTGCCATATCAGGCATGCTATCCATTGAACCCTTTCATGCTTGAATTATGACAACCTCAATTGGGATTATTTCTTAAGTATTTTTATTCATCTTTAGGCATGTAAAGATGAATAAAAATACTTAAGAAATAAAATCCTGATTGAGGTTTTCATAATTCATGCATGAAAGTGTTAAATAACAATAATTACAATGAAACACGTCATATTGTAACATTAAATGACCAGTGGGTGGCAGGGTATGGAGTGACACATCAGTGTCCAATGTAGTGGTTTATGTGCAAGTATAACCATCAATACTAACACAAATACAAGAAAAAAGCCTTTGAATAGTTGTCCACTGTTAAAAAATGTAGGTGTTTTTCTTCACTTCTTCTACACAGTTAACGACAATTTCACCAGCACCGTAATTCTATTCTCAATCATTTCTGATTTATCAAATTCTATGCTTACTTGTTATTTATACGTCATTTTGTTC
This sequence comes from Pundamilia nyererei, assembly GCF_000239375.1. Taxonomy (NCBI): domain Eukaryota; kingdom Metazoa; phylum Chordata; class Actinopteri; order Cichliformes; family Cichlidae; genus Pundamilia; species Pundamilia nyererei. The sequence goes on along the minus strand of NW_005187476.1, from coordinate 2,661,252 downwards.
AAACAATTTCCATGCTTTGTGAGGTAAGAAAACTATTGTTTTTACTGTTCTTAAGACTTTAAACTCAGCGATGTCTAAAGTGTTCTTTTTTGAAAGCTGCCATTAAGTGAATTCACCTCAGTGCTGAAACTTTGGTTTAAAACTAGTAAAGTGAACTAAAACTGCATTTCCCAGCTATCTGCAAACAGCAGTGAACCAGAGGGACTGCTCCAGCTCTCTGTTCATCCAGTTCATCTTGCATTGAGAGCTTTGGTAGCCAAGACTGCATGCACAAGAATGAGTGCAATCAAGGAGAATCCGCAGAGAAACCTGTCTTATTGGTAATAACCCAAGGTCGGTATGAATTGTATAAACACAATCGTACAAAACCAAACTGCTTTCATACTTCTCCATGATGACCACTGAGACCAGCTGGCTCTTGCCTTCCAACAAAAGCCATTTATTAGTACCCTTACCAGAACCAACAGATTGATTTATGGACATCCAATAGGCAAAAGGAAAAGGTCACAGTTATTAAGACATAAAAACACTCAGTGTGGGATGTTGTGACATTCAGCACCACAGGACCAAATGAAGTTGATTTAAAGCCAAATGTGCATCCCTAAATGTCAACATAGTTCACACATGTTACAGCTGATTTTATTGGGGGATTTATATTTTAGAATCTGCTGCAGTTTAGGACTAAGGCATTGTAACTATAAGCTTACTCTACAGAGGATTAATATTCCTGAATCCCACAAGCTTAGGAAATAACTTATTGTGAGTGTTGAAAAAGCCGGTGGATCCTGCTGGGTATTTTTCTTCTTTGGGGAATACCAGCTGAGAAGTCTGCTATTGGACAGATAATGTTATCCTATGAAATCCCCAGTATGTGTTTGTATAAGCTCTGTCTGCACCATTTGACACACTGAATGTTTAGCTATAACAAGGACTTCCTCAAACAAATATGTGCCACTGAAAAAAATAAGTAAGTACCTAAATCACACATTGGATCTGACTGACTATTGTCCTACGTGTAGGACCTACGGTGTAGGACAATAGTCAGTTGAAACCAAAAATGTCAACACTTACACACACATATACATAGGTGTGTGTAAAGTGTAAATTAATACATATGTGCTGAAACACGGTTTCCTTTGATTTTTTCTTTGGTATGTGCTCTGAGAATGCTACTTCCAAGTGTATTTCAGTTTCTTTAAGTATGTTAAATTTATATAGATCATTTTAATGATTAGGTAATGAAGAGAGTAAGAAAATTTCACTCTTACTTTATTGATGTTTTATAACTTTCTACCTTTACCGATTCCCTATTATTTATTCTCTTTTGTCTTTGCCAAACATGCCAAAATAACTGGTATTTTTATATTAATCATTACAGTTTTACTTTCGTTTCCATTTGTTAATCTTTTACTCCACTTACCCCTTATGTACTTTCATCATAACAAATGGTAAAAATGTAAATAGTTTTGGTTAGTTGAAAAGGCAAAATTGCAGCAAGCTCCTGACAACATGTGTTTTGTGGGTCTGTGCAATTTTGTGAGCTTCTGCAATTCTCAGTTCCTTATTTCACTTCATGTTTTCTCAAAGAAGACCTCTGATATTTCCTTCACCTGGGAGAATGGTTCCCATCTGTTGTCCCAGACATCATGCTAGCACGTACGTACTTCAATACCCAGGAGAATTTTTGCTATGAAGAAAGAGACAAGGATCAACAATTCTGCTGCATATCTGAAGTGTGTGTTTGTATCTGTGTGTGTAAGTTAGAACAAGATACAGAGAGAAAGGAAAATAAATAACATACATTAGGGGGGGGGAAGAACACGAGGTGAAAATGTACCCCTTTGTGTCAAAGGGATCATTCTTGGTTTATGACTTTATTAGTAATCAGTAGAAGACTGAGCATGTAAGATGGGAAGGTAGGAGATACACTAAACAAGGTAAATCATGCATATGTAAGGGCCTACTAGCCCCGTTATGTAGGGGTATAGAAATGCACAAGCTGCCTCGAACGACTAGGGGGTAGTGGGATCTGGGTCCGTGACCGCCCCATGTACAGTTGACCCAGATACTTACTACTTTAAGAATGGTTTTAGCTGTCTGGCTGTTGCCCCCCCAGGGCTCAAACCTGCGAGCAACAGCTGCCCGCAGTGCACTATGCTGTCGAACATTAACTCACCCTAGCCCCACATACCTGTACCCAACCAGATAACCCGGGTGCCCCTATTCCAAGGCAACCTGGTTTGACAGAAACATACTACAGTCACTTTTAAATCACGTGTAACCCTTTTATTTGTTCAACTGGCCCTCGTGAACCTAGACCATACACCAATGTTAACGGGGCCTTGGAGAACACAAGTAACAGAAAGAAAAAACACTCAAAAAAAAATAAAAAGAAAGAAAGAATCCCAATAAAACAAATAAAACAGGCTGTTACTCCCCAAGGTTGTGAGTTCTCAACCCCTCCCGAACCACTCTAGCTACGGGAAAAGGGCCCAACCATCACAATACAGCAAACCAATGGAAGGTTAACACAGAAACTTTCTTATTTAGGATGGTTAACACAGCTTCATCACACAATTGGAAATGCCCACACCAAAAAAATAGTTTCGGTCTTTAAAGTAAAGTCTGATCCAGTGAATTGTTTTAGGTGTAGCTGTTGTGAACCGGAGTCGACTACAGAGTTCCAGTCTGTTAGGCTGCCCAGAGATTCCACAGCCAGAGCAGATTATCCAGTCCCTGGCTCACAAAAAAACAAAGAACACAGAATCTGTACCAAACCTTGGGTTCAGTGAAAAGCTATTCCAATTTGGCCGTGCTCATAAGGCATTGTAGCAACTCTTTCCTTTTGGCACTTAGATCATATACTTTCTATTTTAAAGAGCCCTGCTTTCTGAATCATTTGGTACTTATGCAACAGAAAATGAAGGTGTGCAGATGTTCACTCACAATCTGTCCTGGGTGGAACAGGAATATTGTTAGGATTAGAGGAATGAGGCTAACCCAAAATACACTGGAAGCATAACTGATCCTAATTGACCTATCCATTGGAATTCGCTGTGAACATGCAGGATCGGAAAATAAAGGCAGGATGCAAATATTTTACAGCTTACACCAGGGGTCGGCAACCCTAGGCATGCGTGCCACAGTTGGCA
>NW_005187476.1:2643726-2656520 GCF_000239375.1 Pundamilia nyererei | reverse complement strand
CATTTGCTGTTATGGAGTTCTTGTTATGGATAAAAAGTGTCTTTTTTTTGTTTCAAAATAGCTGATAACTATTCGCTGATAGCTGCCAACATCTGCGAACAAATATAATTCTATAAAAGTGGTTCTATATAGTGTGTAACTGTTAATATAGAGAGTTATTAAATGTATTACTAATGCAATCATATGGCACACTGACTTCTGAGGAAATTTTAAATGGCACTCATCATCAGAAAGGTTGCCTACCCCTGGCTTACACAGTGCGTTGGATTTATTTATCGGTCACCTAAGGTTATAAAATAGAGAACTTGTTGGTTGGACCAGTGACTAGTTTTATTTATTCGTCTGTATTTATGCCTTCCATAACAATGGTTTTCAATTTCAGCCTGAGCTGCACTACCATACTAAACAGCATTCATTTTAGACAGATGGAAAACATTGTGTTATCAGGACTTTTAGCCTTTGTGCAAACAACCCTTTTAATTAAGACTGCTGAGTTGTGTTCCAACTCTCATATTTGCAGATAGATGGGGATGGGTGAGACAGAATATGCAAGACAGAACAAGAGAAAATAAAAAAAGAGAGAGAGAGAGAGAGAAAGGAATGAGACCAGACCAAGTGTGGACAATAAGCATGAGATTCTGCTGCCAATAAAAAAAAAAAGTCTATTTTCAGTTCCTATACCACTTTCAGTTACTATACCAGTTGGTTGAATGGAGTCAGTATGACAAATTGGTGAAAGCTACTTATCAACTAAAATTGAACTTAGAATCAAACTCTAACACTGAAGCAAAGTGCAACAGGTGAGCGCCAAAGTACCCCCATTTTGGATATTCTCAAAGCTGGCACACACAACCACTAATAATGTATTGACAATTTTAAGTAACCATACTTTCTAGACCAAAGGAGGCTCACCATGTTAGGACAGTAAAATGTGTTAATTAAATGCTACAGCAAAGAAAACAGCCAACTGTTTAAACAAATGCATGTCTTTAAAATACTTTTTAGTGAGCAGAAGTGGTTATAGCTACCCGACTGTTTTCCAATGCAAGGCTCATAGGGAGATCCAAACAGAGGGCTTTTGAATCAAAAGTAACAGCTGTGACCAACAGCTTTTTGTTTGATTATCCCATAGAGTCTAATGGATACTTTGTAATGGATACTTTGTATTGCGAGCTTTTGTTAATGCAACTATTTCGTTCACCAAATCATGTTTACAGTGCTGTATTTTCATTCTTAAGGATACCTCAATCAATGCTGTGTGAATATAGTGAAAAGAATGTCATAGTAAAGAAAATCCTTTGAACAGCTGACAGAAAGTGACAGGGTCAAACTTGCAGAAAAAAAATGCTTTTATACATTTGGCAGATTATGCTGGTTTAACACTGTGAACGAATAACTGAGCGTAAATATGATTACTACTGGCCTTTATAAGATTTGTAAACAGATTTTAATTAGATTCATAAACAGTAAGAGTGTGTGTCGGGTAATTTGGGTCATTTTTGGAAAGCAGGCCTTCCTGCTAGTGGAGGATTCACCCTGAGGAGAAATGCACACAGCTGCCGTGAAGACGAGAGGAAGGAATCCGAAAAGCTCAGCGAGAAAAGTGGGTGGACTACGTGGCAGATTTTGGTATTTTTGTTTTAAAAGCAGATTTCTGAAGACCTTTTTCTTTGTGTTTCTTTTTTGAGGAAAGTCTGTGGTGCAGCACAGAATAACAATCAACACAATAAGTCTGACATGTTAGTTATTTTTTCAGTTTTCACAAAGAAATAAAAACATTTTTGCCACTATAATGCTTACATTATCTTTTATTAAAGGAAGAAGTGGTGATTTTCAAGAGCTTAAAAGTAAAAATAATAAAGCTGCAGAGGAAGCTGCCTGTATGAAGAGTTAAAGCGCCAATGAGGTCTTGTTAATGGGTTGGAGAGTTCACGTTGAGGTCCACATTCTGTTTCAGTTAAAGACTAAAGAGTCATTGTATTTGTGGTGCCTCTTTTTCAGTGACACCCATGATTCTCAATAGTCCTTTATTGAAACGTATTCACAATGGTCACTATAAATACTGGTCTGTCTCTGCAAAAGTAGCTGCATGTGAACTTATTGCATTCATATTTCCACTGGGGAATCTCCTCCTTGGTTCCAGAGCTGCTAATCAGTCTCTCTACTTTACAAGACTTCATCTTTCTGAATGCATGTGTGTGCACGTGTATCCATGCACGCGTAAACAGCCATCTCCCTCAGACAGCTGCTCCTGAATAAACATTGTTTACTTCCTAATCGAGCAGGGAGAGCACTGAGGGCCTGAACTCTCACTGTTACCACAAACACATGCACAGACATGCAAATACTCATATAAATGCAATATCACACACCTTCATAAACACTGACAAAAAAGAAAGCACACACAGGTATCGGCCTTTTTAGCTATAATCATATAAATCCTTCATGCATTAGACAATAAAGGTTTTTTTTTTTTTTTTCGTTTTTTTGCTTTTTAATGTAGCAATATCAGCGATGAAGGATGTGAAAGATAATTCCATAAATGGTATCAATGGTGTGCTACCCTTAAAATCATGAATATGCGAATCTCCAATGTTTAATTTATTGATTTATTTTATTTTTTTAAGACATTCACTGAGGGATACGTGGTCATACTTTAACAGACACACACACAAACTGGCACACACATGCCCAAACACACATATCCTGGCTGGTGTTGGGGGAGCAGGACACACTTGGTTCTCCTGCAGGAACAGATGGCATGAACTCTGGAGGGATGATCACAGGGAGGATGGAGGTCAGGAACCAGCAAGGGAGGGAGGAAAGAAGAGGGAGGTGGCAATAGCTAGAAAAATGATCAGAGTCTGCTGAATGGCAAGAAAGGAAATATAAAGAGTTTGCAAGGAGGGGTGATATTTGGAAAGAAAAACCACGATCAGAGAGAAGGGCAAAGGTCCGCAGCCATACAGGAGTGACAAGGAAAGCTAAGCACAAGAGCCAGAAAATGGAGGAAGTGAAATAGAAAGCTAATTGCAAGGGAGAAGGAGGTAAGAGGGAGGAAGAAAGCAATCTATAGAGATAAGAAGAATGGTATATTCAGAGGAGGGATGATGGCTGGAGAGAAAATGGGTATAAGGAAGGGCAGAGAAACTGAACAGTGAGCATGGGTTAAATAAAAAGATATAGGTTATCTATAGATAAGGCAAACAACTGGAGACAGCATAATTATAAAAAAATGGGTAAAAGGATGTGAGAAGGATGAGATAAGAATAAAGAATATAAAAGTCTAAAGATATTGATATAGCGGTCAAGTACACTAAAGATAATGGTGATAGTGAAGCTGGAGATGTTAAGGTAAATGGAAATAAAACAGAATAATATGATTAATCTGTAACTTCATAACATTAAATTTGATCTCAATTGCCTCAAATGACAAGATTTGCCAAGCAAGTCAAAATTAACTTTATTTTTTACATTATTATCTTACTAATTCATCGATAATATAATTAAAATATGAAGAGTGTCTTCAACATGGTTTTTGCCATTATACCATATGTTCTGTGCTTTGCTTTAAAATCAAGCAAGGACTGTGTCAGTCCCTAGACTTAACTGGATTTAGTTTGCATTCAATTTCCAGTTCTGGGAGCATTTAGTGTTGTATCTGTATGTGATGTGGCTACCTGTAGACGCCTCGAAATAAAGGCCTTTAAAAGTTCTAGTAAGGTCCCCAAACATCATCATCCTGAGGTTATAACAGCAGTGAAATATAGTTTGTTTAAAAACCACATTGGGGGTTGATGGTTGGGTCACTAGCTGTGTCTGACTTATGCACATTGCAGGCATGCTGAACCAATCCTTACCCGCCCGCCATTCAACAGCCCTAACTTCCTCATATTCATCTCTCTCTCTCCTAACACTAATCATGGCCTTGGGGCTCAATGAGCGGACGACTGAGGTTAACACTCCCCGGAGGAAAGAAGTGAATTGTAAATGAGGCAGAGGTGAAGATGTGCGGGTGAAACAAGCAGATAAAAGAGATGGTGAATGAAGCGGATGTGTGGAAAGAGCGGCTTTAAAAGAGATTGACACATGGGAGAGAAGGAGAGGGAAGGAGAAGCAACCTGAGAACTCTTACATGAGTCAGTTATGATCTTCTTTTCCTTACTTGTCTAGCTTTCTTGTTGTGGCACTTCACCTTTGAATAAATATTTTGATCACTACCAAACACTACTCCACAAGCAAAGTCATCTGCTATCACTTTTAAATGAACACACATGTATAACCGAAATCAGAGATGTATTTGAAAAGATGGGAATTATTAATGCCTATTTTTCCAAAGGAAAAAAATGCATCGAATTATTATGTAGATGCATTTTTTATAGTACACGTGCATGAATGTGCTTAAATTACTATGTGAGCACAGGATTTTTCCTGATCAGGAATGATTTATTATCTGGACTGAGTTAAGAATTGTATGTGAAAGCTTTTTTTAGATGTGTAAGTGACATGCTGTTTCGATAATACATCCATGACTATTCCTTCTCTGTCTGCTATACAGTTTAAAAGCATGACTTTATCTATTGTATTTTGTTCTTTGTGTTCCCCCAAAAAATCATTGAATAACCTACATTAATGTCAAGAGCGATATAGACAGGCAGAGTTTGTATTATTTCATATTTTGCTAGACTGATACCGTTGTGTCACGGTCCTGGGTCTTGTGACCCTGTATTTTGATATTCATTGTTTATGTTTAAATTAATTTAGTCATCTTAAGCTCCAAGGTTGCTCACTTTTAGTTCCTTGTTTATTAGATCCCTTTATGTCATCAGCCCTGTGTTTAAGTCTCCCTTGTTGGTTCGTGTGTCTTAACCTGTCATGTGTCATGTCTGTGTGTCCTGTGTTGTCAAGCACATGTCATGTCTGCTTCCCGTTATGCTCCTTGTTTCTATGTTCATTGTGCTTAGTATTACTTTTCCCTGTGGTGTCATGATATTATTCTAGTCAGCTGTTTCCCCATGTGTTTCCCCTGATTGCCTCCTATGTATATTTAGTCTATGTGTTTTTTTTAAGTCTTTGTCAGGTCATCTGTTTGGTTTCATGTCTAGCCTTGTCATGTCTCAGAGTTCTTTGTACTGATAAGATTCATGTTTGGTTTATTTCATAGTTTCATAGCTGCATGTACCTGTTCAGTTTCATGTCCGTGGCTCTCGTTACAGTTTTCATAGTTATTTAGTTATTTCCCACTTTAGGTTTCAGGTTAGGGTTTGCCCTGTTCGCTCTTGCATTGTTTTTGTGTTTACATTTCGTCAGCCAAATAAATGGCTCACCTTTTGTTTAAAACTCAGTTCTGTCTCCTGTGTCTGCATTTGGGTCCCACTATTCACTCAAACACACATTGATTATATGTTGAATTAGCTATTAACTCTTCCAGTGGAAATATGCCAATCAGTGGATTATTTTGATCCTGGGGAAACCAAGTATTGTGCATATTGGGAAGCATCTTATTTTGAAAAGCTATCAGACTGCTTTTCTTTGTTCTAAGAAAAGTCATGTAATTCTACTGTAATTATATTAAGTTGAAAAATCAAGTGGTGATTTCATTTTTCATTTCCATTTAGTATACTGTATGACAAAGGATTAACTTATCAACCGCGTCTAGTTTTAACATGGGTTGGAGGCTTTTCTCCCCACAGTTCCATTATAATTTCTTTTCATCATTAATGTGCTTCCCCATCCATCTGCCACTGTTATTTTATGCTCATAATTAAGGTCAGATATCATGCAGTGAGTATAGTGAAAATGTTTTAGTAACATGGCCAAATGTGGCCTCGGGCCTGCAACCTGTGTTGATGGTACATGCGTTAGAAGCAATGAATGATCTCTTACACACACAAACACACACTACTAAATGGGACAAAATAAGATTTTATCTGGCAATAACCTTTAATGTTTATTTATTTGTTTGTTTTGGAAATATAACGTTAATAGCATTGCAATTTTGGGGGGTTGTGGATATTTCTATGGGGACAGTGTGGCTGTATGTCAACATTATGATAAAAATCCATATTAAAAATCCCCTGGGGCTTTAACAAACAGCGCTGTAAAAGAGCAAAATCTAGCAGTTCTATTTTTCTTTAGCAAGAAAGAAAAAGAGAAACATCTGAATGTGGGCAGAGATGGGTGATTCCTAAAGCATGTGATGAATAAAACACAGAGTGCTCAATTGCTTATTGCTGAAGAAAGAAAGAAATATGAAACTAATATGAAGAGAATTCACATTATCCTTGTTTAAATTCCTGCATCTGGAAAGATTTCTTTTTAAAGATGGGTCCTGTGTGGATTCCCATTTTGCTGACTTAATATTAGTTTCAATGTCCAGTGGGAAACATTCTGAAAGTCAGTGAATTAAAGACAAGATATTTTGGCTTCAGCGAATTTGATATAGATACCACTATAGCAAAATATAAACCAGTGGGGACATTAGCAATTTTTTTTTCTTACTCTAAATAAATGAGTGGAAAATCCATTTACCAGAATCTCGACTCTACAACTCATTATAACATCCAGGCATAAACCTTCCAACTCATCATATGTAAAACAGGCCACATTCAGGGCTTAAAAAACTGCCTAAAGCACTCGGTTTAAAAAATAAACACATTAACAAACGTGCTATCAAACATTATCTCCTTGGTTGCCAATATATCCTTGTCAGCTTAAAACACTTCCCTGAGGGCTAGATGCACCAAACAGAAAGCTGGATATGACTTCCTGAATCCCCCCAACCCCTATAAACACAAAGAGGTTGAAGTTCAAAGGTCAGAGCTTGTCTCTGCGCTAGTACCTCATTGACTGGGACATGTTTGGTTCAGCTGTGCCCCAGGGCTTTGATTTCTATGACCTGATATGCAGTTAAATATCCTTCCTCTACTCTAAAACCCACCCTTTACATCCTGTCTCTCTACACTTCTTCCCCATAGCAGCCCTCAAGCTAAGCTATGTCTAATTTAATTAGTCACATTCACCTTTTTTGCTTTTCTTTCTCCGCTTCTCTTTTGTCTTTAAAACAGGGTTTCTTCAATGTAGTGATTCCCCTGCCCCTTGCTGACCTAATTTGCTGCTGCTTGAGCGTTAATAATGCCAGAGGAGTTGCCGCAAACATGCAATAAAACAATAACATGAAAATTTAGCATTTAGAAAGTTATAAGCTGTTGTGATCATTTTCCTTTCTAGACATGTTTTGGGTGCATTTTTTTTTGGGTGAAATAACAAGAACTACACATGAGTAACAAAAGAAAGGGAGATCAGTCACCACAAAGATGTGTTAACTGTGAGTTTGGCAGGATGCTGGTAGAAGCAAAGAAAAGTGTGTGAAAGAGAAAGCTAACCATCCACCTGTCTGTCTCTGGTGCCCACATAGTCTGTCATTAACAATAACCCATCACTCATACTGAGCGAATTCACACACAAGCATACACAACAAACAAAATAAAGCCAACTCATTTTAGATGAGAGACAAATATGTGAAAAGCTTTTTTTAAAGTCACTAAAGCTCACTTTTCTTCCCAATATGTGCCCCTTCTGGCAAATCCCCAGTCAACACAGTGACATTCCCACGCGATATTGAAAAGGTCTGGAAAACAAAAGGCTCTGCCAGTCAAACTACTTATTCACTGGCTCTGACATCTATTGTTATTTGAAACCGCTGTCAGACAAACTAGTCAACACACATGCATGTGCACGCACACACACACAAGTCTGCCTAATCATCTGACAACAAGGAACCTATTGTGCTGTGTTATGACTTTGTAGAGCAGCCCACCACCCAGAGGGAAGAAGCACCTCCGAATCAAAGGCTTACACTGGCCTCCAAGGAGCCGGATATCACAAGCCTAGCATGTGAGGTTAGAGGAATACAGATGTAACCACAGATCATGTTAGTCAGTTGAGACAGTTTTCCTCTTTTCCCCGCTATCCTTGACCTTCATCAGCTGCCAGATGGACAAAAAGGATATTCAGGAGTCACTGAAGAATGTTTACATGGATTCTTTTTAGCTTTCGTCAAAAAGAAAAGTTGTGTTGAAATAATAAACCTTAAGTAAAATATTAACATATGTAAATAACTTAATGTCATTGGTCATGTTTACTGAACGGGAATTTGCTGCTGTGGATTAATGTTGCAAAAAATGACGGATTAGTTATCAGTTGCTTAGTATTCTATTTAGTCTCATACAGTCAGCAGTGACAAGAAAAATTGGAAGATCAGCACCAACATAACAATGGAAGGAAGGATCTGACTTTCAAGTAGCTACATTCAGAATGAGTCGCTGAAGATGATACTTTACGGTATACCAAGGGCATCTTGCAAAAGTAAAAATGTTAGACTTACTGATTAATACTCCCACTTGTAATATTATCAAGAATATTGAATATTGGGCAGTTAAAAAATTACTGCTGATAGTAGTCTTACATTTAAATCATACGCTATATTGCCAACACTCACCGATCCAGATTATTGTTTTCGGGTGTTCCTATCACTTCCAAGGACACAGCTGTATAAATTCAAGCACCTAGGCATGTATAAGGCTTTTACAAGTATTGCAATATTTGTCAAAGAAAAGATCGCTCTCAGGAGCTCAGTGAATGTCATCAGGACGTAACAAGTCCAGTTATTACATATAGTGTATGTGGGCTTGAAGCATCTGTCAGCCTATTTGTCCCATTGATCATGTTGCTACTAATAAATTCTGTGTGGTGCAAAGAGCATAGCCAGTAGGTTTCCAAGACACCAATTGTAAAGAATGTTATTAATGACCCTTTACGTTAGTTATTTTATTTTAGAATTATGGTAATGACCCATCTATAAAATTAGTAAATACCATCTCTGTCATTTGAAATTCTTGCCTGATGAATGAGCAGTGAGAGACACATTTGAAATATTCTATGAGGTTTTAGCTTAAACCATATCCATGTCAGTGCCATTTCTTTTGTGAGATCTTATTAAGATGACAAGCAAAGAATGCCAGCTAAAAATGTTCAGCTAAAAAGACCTTTACAAAGATTTTCAGCGGGTGAACAATGAAACGATATTTGAAGACAATATTATTACTGTCATCACTAAGTGGTGTAAAGCTACGTTAGCTGCCTCTAGCTACAATAAAAGAAATTTGTTTTACCTCTGAAAGCCAATTTGGGCACTTCCTGTACCATAGAGAAGTTTTACTGAAGTGTCGGGAGTGCAACAAGTGTTCTTTGTTCATTTTCTTTTTTTAAAAATCGGCCCATCCTGGACCATACACAATGAGGAGTGAGGGAAGATTGGTTGCTATGGAGGTCATGGAGTTGACAGCTTACTCAATCCAGGTCTGAAGTCAGGGGTGTTTTTGCCCATTTTGCCCCCCAAAATGAATCAAAGCACCCCCAAAGATTTCTTACTTTTTTTGACAGTATTTGCTGTGACACACTACTAAAAATATAAAAAGCATGCAGTACTTGGTTGAGAAGTAATGTTTTACCCCCCCCTCCAAAAAAATGGTTTGTTCCAGCTCGCTTCTCCCCTACTCTGGCTCTAGCGCCCTTTCTGCCAAGCGAACATGGCTGAGACGCAGCGGAGCGGAGGTGTGAGTGCCTGGCTTAAAACAGGACATGTTAGCTGCATTTAACCTGCAGTTACTCTTTATATAGTTAGGTACAGTGGCTTGCAAAAGTATTCGGCCCCCTTGAACTTTTCCACATTTTGTCACATTACAGCCACAAACATGAATCAGGTTTATTGGAATTCCACGTGAAAGACCAATACAGAGTGGTGTACACTTGAGAAGTGGAACGAAAATCATAGATGATTTCCAAACATTTTTTACAAATAAATAACTGAAAAGTCGGGTGTAAAAGTGTAAGATCAAATGATCCATCAATAAAGAATAATGTTGGATCAGTGTTTCAATAAATATATCTTTTATTAGATGTTCATGTGGTTTGGTTATTTGCCTTTTGGTTGAAAGTACACTGACAGAGGACTTTTTTATTAGTGATCTTAATAGTGTTTTGGTTTTTTTTTCATATTAATGTAATTTTTTCATCTAATTGAATGCAATCTATTTGTGTATGATTGTCAGTCCAAAGAGGGAGAGAGGAAAGGGGGGAACATGAGGAGAAATTACAAGGTCAGGAATAACCAGGTAAGAAAACAGACAGGGAATTAGTGCTGGGCGATATGACGATATATATCATGTGGACGATATAAAAGTGTCAATCGTACCATTTGCCTTCTATCATTTCTATCGTTTCTAACCTGATTTTATTAATTATTACATAAAATATATCATTAACCCTTTAAAACCGGTCGGAGCAGGCACACTCTGTTTTGCCTACCTATTTTTAAAGACTTGAACAGAGATCGCAAAATTATGATGACTCATAACAGAGACGAAGACAACAGACGTCTCATCGTGACGAGTAAAGTTTATCTAGCCTGGCTGGGCAGCTCTCTGGGTGCTCAGCACCCCCAAAGCTCTCATCCTAGAATCGCCCCTGTCTATAGTCACCTGGCTCTTGGAGTTGTAATTCTTCAACTTTCAGTGCTCGCAACTGTGGTCATCTACTGTAATAAAAATGGAAATAAGTGTCAAGAAGATCGGGGAGATCACAACACTCTTTCTCCCTTAATGCAGACTGAACACTGTAACCTGCAGAATCAGGGCTATTTACTTTGGCTGTTCTTGAAACTAATACGAAAAAGGACTTAGTTGTAAAATTTAGAAGTGTGTTGGACAAAGCCCACCTTATTACTCTACAACAGATTCACAAGGTAGGTCATCTTGGAACCATCTATCAAATAGGTGCAACTGAGCTGTCTGAAGATCAGTGAGTCTTACTGGGTCATACCTAGTCATGTTTACCAAGCAGGACTCCTTGCAGGACAAGATCAGAGTCTGCAGAGTTCATTTACTGAACATATCATTTTGTCATATACGAGGGACTAAAGAGGACTCAAACATGGGACTAAAGAAGGACTAAAAAGTTTAACACAACCATCTCCCCAAGGTCTCCAGATCAGGGTAAAGGGCAGGTACCCTGGGAAGAATCCCAGAGTTAGAGTTAACCCATTCACATACCACAATACATACCATGTGGGTTCCATAAAATTTTACCTTATGTTTTGTAGTTAAAACAAGACAAGAGGTAACACGTCAAATCTTTCGATAATTGTGGCTGCATTCACATTCTGTGAGCACTTGGAGCTTACAGAAAAATGCTAATATTCATGTGCATATGAAGAAAGCAAAGTTACAGATTGTGATATTGATTTGCAGAACACAAATGCAAACCAAATATTGCTTTTCCTTTGATCAAAACCATTGGTTTCTACCTCCATGGATGGATGGTTTTATTTTAACCCATGAATAGTGTAATTAAACAAATAAATTGAATTAAAACTCATTTAATCTGGAACAAAAGGCAAATTCACTTTATACGACTACGGATCCTTTTATATGTATTAGCTGCTGAATAAATCAGATGAGTGAAGCAGCGCAGAAACTGATAACAGTCATTACAGTGTCCTTATGGAATTTTTTATGGTTATCTTCTCATAAAGAGATCAAAAAGCACACGCACACATGCATGCTATGTTTTTCTTGGGAGAACACCTGTGACAGTTAGTTCCAACCCTTTCCCAGAATAACTTGCTGAAGCACAACATATTTTAAGATATATTGTTATTAAAGATTACATGGAATGGCTAAGTCTCTTCCCTTCCACTAAATTAGATTTTGTGTCAAGAGAAGAAGAGGTTTCGTAAAAGACAAAGTATTCTGTATTACCTAAAGAGATTTAAGCCACTGAAGGTAATTAACTTTCGATGGAACTTGCAGCGTAAATGTCAACATTTTTAATAATGAGGCAGAAATTGCTTCTCTGCAGTTTACCTCCAGAAAAAAACTGACATGAGCAGTTGATTAGGTAGTTAGAAGCTGTTTTAGTTTACCAATGACACACTTTTTAGATGCATCGTCTATATTTGGCTCAAGCTGTAATTAAAGGCAATCAGTTGCAAATCATACAATCATAGAAGCACTGTTTATAATATTTTGTGATGTGAATTCCAGCTCCACATAAAAGCAAATCAATGTAAAGCTTTTCAGCAAAGCAGCTACTCAGCCATGTAAAGTATAAAATCAACTGATTAAAAAAAAAGTCACAAGTGGCTTGTGGGTTGTTTTTTGGATTTGATTGTATTTGGTTGTTATTTGTAAATGTTTTTAGTAACTTTGTCGGTAACATTTGTGCCTCAAAACCAATATCTCATTTCAGTTTTTTGAAACCAGGCTCTTTTTGTTAACAACCTACTTTAGGGGAACATAATCAATGCTTAATGAGACCCTTAATCATATTATGAACAATATAATATGAATAATAAAATCTCATCAAACTGTAATTGGTTAGAGTGCCATAGAAACATTTGTAATTACTTGATTACCTGTGCATACAACTAATTAGTGATAGTACACTGTTCGTCAGTGGTTTTAATGTAACATGGCGTGATTTGTTCACTGTGAGATGAAAGCTGTCAGCACGTTTAACTACAATGCTTGTTGAATAATACAACCAGATATGAAATACCCTCCCCTCAAACTCTTTTGGTGTAATATTTCCAATATGACAATCTGACAAGCACGTTCACATCGAATAGTGATGAGCAGTGTTGGGACTAACGCGTTATTAAGTAACGCATTACAGTAACTACGTTATTATTGTGGTAACGAGCACGGTAACTAGTTATTATGCCAAAATCAGGA
>NW_005187476.1:2640709-2642351 GCF_000239375.1 Pundamilia nyererei | reverse complement strand
TGGAAATATGCACATTATCTTTTCCTTTCTATTGGTAGGTGGCACAGTGCACTTGTGGCAAGTAAGCAAGCTAGAAGACTGGCAAAGTTATGGAAGAAACACATTAACAAGAGAATTCTGAGTAAAATCAAAGTTGCTTTCCCTAGTAACTAGTTACTTTGAAAGTAACGAGTAGTTGTAACTGAGTTACTTTTGAGAGAAGTAACTAGTAATGTAACCAAGTTACTATTTTAAAGTAACTTACCAAACACTGGTGATGAGTCATCATTCTTCGCACAATGAAAATTTCTTTTGAGATGACCTTTTTTTTCACTTGAAGTATGGACACACAACCCTTTTAATTGTATTCCTCAAAGTGGTATTATTCACAATTTTTTTGTATCAGTTTCAATTATGCTATTACTGAAGCGTTGTTAAATGACATGTTTTCTGATTTAATGAGGTTGGGGGACTGAGAGACAGATTTCATAATAGAAATGTTAAACGTTATCCAGCAGAGGCCAAAATATCTTGGCTTTTAGTGCTTATATGAGACAAGCTCCAAAAAATCCTGGATCCTTTCCTTCCAATAATAAAACTCTCTGCTTGTTAAATTCCCATATGTTTCTAATTGCTACTGCTAAGCCTTAAAAAAAAGTACTTTCTAAGCTCAAACTGAATATTTTACGTTAAAAAATCTGAGTAGAGCACCCTTTTAAAGCATAAAACTATCACAAAAAGACAATAAAGTGCCCTTAAAAAATAAGAAGCTGATAACGTAATTTTTGGACCACCTGCCATTTGATTCAGTGTGATCTCACAAACTACAAAAAGAAGAGGGATGTACTTTTAAAAAAGAATATGGCCTATCACAGGATGGGGCAGTGTCAATTCAATTCAATTCAGTGTTATTTATATAGCGCCAAATCACAACTACAGTCACCAATACAATAATGCATACAGAGAAAAAAACCCAAAATTGTATGACCCCCTATGAGCAAGCACTTTGGCAACAGTGGGAAGGAAAAACAACCTTTTAACAGGATGAAACCTCCGACAGGTTTCTTCCTGGGAGGGGAGGCCATCTGTTATTGTTGGTGGTGGTAATTTATTTCAAACATGTGAACAATATACAGGTACATTTAGAAAAGAAAATAAGAGAGAAAAAAATACTATACAAAATACATGGTAAATGGCCTGTATTTGTATAGTGCTTTTCTAGTCCCTAAGGACCCCAAAGCGCTTTACACACCCAGTCATCCACCCATTCACACACACATTAAACACATGCAAAAAAACGTTTTGATTAATTTACATGTTGAAAGGGAGTGGGAAGAAGTAAACCCTTATTTAATCCCACCCCTTTGCCATAAATTATCAGTTAATATTTAGTCAGCTTCCTTACAGATATAATTTGTAATAAAAATAGTGAACAGATTTCTGATATACTATATACTATAATATCACATCATGAATTTTTTTTTTAATAGAGACATTCACTTAATTTCAGTATTTTCCTTTTCTTTATAGTTTGAGAAGATCATATTTTTATAACTCTTTTTGAACAGTTTTATGCTTTGACATTGATTTAATTCCATATTCAGACTGTTCCACAGTTTCACTCCATGAACAGAAACACAAAAGCCTTTTCTTGTAGTACGTA
>NW_005187476.1:2636944-2637930 GCF_000239375.1 Pundamilia nyererei | reverse complement strand
TTTCGAGCCTATACAGCTTGGAGTAAGACAACATGCATGAAGAGGATGATGTGGACAAAATACTCATTTGCCTAATAATTCTGCACTCCCTGTATATCCTTTCACTTCTTTGGTAACAATACTCAAGTTTATCTTCCCTTCACACCCAACTAGTCTAGGCTGGATAGCATCATCATATCCCTTGAGGAAATTAAGGATGGATGGTGCAGAAATTTCTTCTGCTAAATGAGGAAGATAGAAAATGTACTTTTTGGCTCCCCTAGTTCCTTTTGAGGGTTTTCTAATCAGGTAGAAAATCTGTCCACCTATGCCAAAAATCTCATGTGATCTTTCACTCTGGCTTTAAGGTCGACCAGCAAATTAACTTCATAACTAAAAACCTTTTTCCATCTCTGCTCCAGATCAAAAATTAAGCATTTCCTTTCTGTGAGATATTGCAAAATTGTCATTCATGCACTCATTTAATGCTTGGACTATTGTAATTCACTTTACTGTCAGTCAGTCTTCTCTTTCCCATCTACAGCTTGTCCAAAGTGCTACTGCTAAAGAAAGATACTTTGTTGCTGTTTTGCTCTTCTTCACCAAGAATGAATGCTTTTTTTTTTTTCTTTGTATCCTTTTCATTTGTAGCCATGTGCATATTTGCACACTCCATGCTCCAAGTGTTTTGGAGGAAAGCAATTCTTGCAGGTCTGGCTTCAGAAACCAGGATTAACACAAGAACACATATTTAGTTCAGAAAGCAGTAAGCAATTTCACACCTTTTTGCCTGGCTAACCTGATTGCAAAAGAAAGGTGAAACAGACACTCTGTCAGTGTCTAACACTTTGTTGTTGAGATAGTTTTTTCATAGAAGCAAGGTTTAGAAAGCAGAAACAAACAATGGGTAAAGGAGCATGAAGGTAAGCAAGCCAGTTTTCTTATTAATATATCATGATCTATAGTGTCAAATGCCTTTGTCAAGTCTATGAATAACCCAGCCACAT
>NW_005187476.1:2628491-2636924 GCF_000239375.1 Pundamilia nyererei | reverse complement strand
TGTCTAACACTTTGTTGTTGAGATAGTTTTTTCATAGAAGCAAGGTTTAGAAAGCAGAAACAAACAATGGGTAAAGGAGCATGAAGGTAAGCAAGGACCAAATGTGTGCAGTAGATGTTTGCTTGTCCTGTATTGATCTACCTCATCCATCTGCTAAACCACAATCCAGTTTGAGCTTCTTTGCCAGGTGACTGCAATGAACAATCAGACTGTGAAAAAACAGTGTGAAAGCTGGCTTTCTGGTTGGCTGCCTTGTGTACTGCTATAGGCGCTGGTGCCAGTGGCTTCGGCCAGTGTTACTGCCACACTCAGGGCTCTTAGATCAGCAAACACATGGCTGTCAGTGGACTGGATCCCGACTCAATGCATCCAAGATTAAATAAATTGTAAAAGAAACAGAAGTGAAACTTAACACGTGGAGTCAGCAGGCTGGTATTGATGATGCAGGTAGCCATAAGAAAAGGAGCAGAAAAAACATGGGGGGAACATTTTAAGCTGTGACAAGAGAAGAGAAGAAGCGGTGCAGGTTAGAGAGGAAACATTGAAGAGAAAGAGAGTAGCAGAAAAAACTGACAGGGGAATGGAGAAGAATATGATGGAAAGGTAGACACAAGTTAGAGGTACAAGAGAAGATAGAGACAGGCCAACAGTGATGATGACAGCAGAAAAGAGGAGAGAGAAGCGCACTACAGACAGAGACAAGAAAGGGGGGGGGGGGATATGTGGAGGTCATCTGTCACTACAGAGGGAGATGATTGACAGCTCTGTGGAATGTGAGCTTTGGCAGAAGAATCTGAGACTATCCACTTTAGCTGCAGCCTACTCCAATCACAAGTTTTAATAAACCCACCTTTGCTGGACTTTGTTCTTTTTCATCCAATCATTTTCTGCCCCAAATTCAAATCTGGGTCACATACTTATTGTGGTAACTCCATGTCCTTCTTTCGAACCATGTCCTCTAGCTTTATCACAGGAATTTCACTGATAAGATGGAATATATAGTACTGCCAAAGATCTTCTTGGCCCTGTTGAACAAAATACTTTGAAGAGGAATCTACTAGGAAGTGTGTTTCTTTTATGTACGGTAAATCTCAGGTTTGGAAACAGTCTCCCAGAAAATGTTCATCGTACAAACCAAATATGTTATTGAAGCCTTTGGATTTCACATTTTTGAATAGAACATCTGAAATAGAATGCATGTAAATATTTAGTTATCAAAGTATATACATCATTACAGTTCAATCGTAGTTGGGGGCATTCATCAGATCCTTGATATTGAAATTGATTCATCTAACATTGAGTGCACATATGCCAACTCTATATCTACAGTACAATTTTTGCTATTGTCTCTCACTTTCTTGCTCACTCCTCAGTTTCTATCTCCTGCAAAGCAGCTTCACTACCTAAGCAAAATATTCTAACAATCATGTCTGACGAAGAAGAAATAAAAGAAAACAGAAAGTGGGAGTAAGATTGGGGAGATCCATAAATCTGTGGAATGAAAAAGAATAAAAGTGAAAATGTTTCTTTCTTTCTCAAAGGAAACTTTCTCCAAAGAGCTTGTCCTACTCTACGTAGAACAAACGATGAGCCCCCCTTGTTCTCCTTTCCTTCTCCCCCATCCTCTTCTCTCTTCCTTACAGTACAATAATTCTAATTATGTTCAGACAACTAAACATGCCAGCTCTAACGACAGGACAGATATGGGGAAATTGGCTCATTTGCACAATAATAAATGTAGTTTTGAGCCCATAGAAAGCCTATTAACATTTAAATGATACAAGGACGTTATCTCTAAAGTATGTGCTTATCCAGGGTGGCTTTCTGTGTGGATGTGCATAGAATGATCAAACAGCCATGTGTCTGCCTATGCCCTGCACTCCTCAGTGTAACACTGACAACCCTGCTGACAGTGCTTTGTAATTGGGAGGAGAAAATGGAGGTGGAGAAGGTTGGGAGGGGGCACTGAAGAGCACACAGATCAGCATTGTATGAATGGGGGAGGGGAGTGAAGTGTAGAGTAATGAGTATGATAGATGTTGATTTTTGGCACCAAAAGGTTAAAGGAGAAGCACACACATTTTCACTTCTGCTTCTCCTTCAACCTTGATGGTGAAAAGACAAAAGACATAAGCAGCCTTTCCAATACAGGAACTTGGGGCAGAAAATGTGTCAACAGAAAGAATACACCCTTGCAGCCTTTTGTTTACAATGAGCTTTCCCATTCATAAGGTACTATAAATTGTGGGATGACAGTTTATAGTCATCCCAGATGAGATTTTTTTTTTCATTGATCCAAGACAATTGCTTGATTGATTTACTACTGAACAACACCCTTGCTCTTAATTTCAAAGTGCAACTTCCACTAACTAGCTAACTCCAGTCCTTCCCATCCTCAATATTTTCCTAAAACTCCAGTCCCCTGCTCAGGAATGAGGAGTGTTAGTGAAACAACTCCAGCACACTAGGAGAGCTGGTGTCAGTACACTGAGTTTACTGAGGCAGCAGAACAGGTAATGCCATTGCTACTGTAGTTGCAATCCATGACAGTGGAGTGGAAGCCCACTCATGACATGAGGAACGTACTTGAAAGGCAGCTAATAACTGTTTATTTATACAGTTTATAGATACAATTTACGCCGTTTTATATACTGGGTTATTTTTAAAAAAACATTACTACAAGCACACATGCAGAACATACTGCATTGCTATTACCAGAAATGTTAGATAATTATGTAGAAAAACAGATTTCTTTCATGTAGGATGCCTTGGAGTCAAAAGGTGTCTTTAATAATTTTGCAACAGCTTCAAAAGTAAAATCAGTTCTGAATGCATCAAAATAATGTAGGTTATTGTAAATATAAAGCTATCTGAACAAAACAATATTGCAAAAAACTGAAATGCCTGCTGCATTGGTTTTTGGTGTGTTGTTGAAACCACTAAGCATCAAGTCCTGATCAACAGGTTTTGGGGGGTTTCTCAAAAACACCAAGCCTGGAGTAGTGGCTTTTTTACTGAATGGTATCTTGCGTGATTGTTAAATGTTCATATTTCAACATATATATGGACTAGTTCTTATATAGCGCTTTTCTAGGGTACCGGCACACTCAAAGCTCTTTATACAACTTGCCTCACTCACCCATTCATACCCTTTTATATGCTTTTTCTATGAAAGTGCTTTCTATCTAACATTCAACAATATTTTGCTCGAGGATATTCAGCATCCAGGGATCAAATCACCAACCTTCCTATTTTCTGAGCTACATCCATTATTTGTTATAAAGGATCTAAGGGAACTAAGATAAATCAAAACCCAAGGTGGAGGAAACAAATTGACCCTGGGTATAAACCCTGCAATATGTTTATACGCACAACATGTTGGCACCAATGTCTACATAAAAATATACATTTTTACAACAGCACACTGTAATAGTCTAAAAGGCAACTGAAAAACTGACAAACAAACAATTTAATGCAGGTAAGGCCAGTTGATTTCATAACATTAAATATCTGTTGTTAATCATGACGAATAAAAATACATAAAGAGGTAGTTGAAAGTGTGGAATCTTAATTCTCAATAACATTTCATTTACATTTTATATGTATGGAGGCCAAAGAGATGGCCCAAAGCTGGAAAAACACAACAAATAAAAAGCAAACATTGTATCAGTGCCCAAAGCAACAATCCAGCACATTAATAAAAGTGACAAATGCACTGGAAAACCTGGAAGACAACACTGGAAGACATCATAGAAGACAATCGGTTGACACCATAGCTATTATAATACTACACTTAAGCCAGGACTTACATGAAATGTTAATTATACTGTTTTCCAGTATAACTATACTGGAAAACAGTATAGTTATACTGGAAAACAATCCTGCAAAAACAAAATTGTTTTTGCAGGAAGTATAAACAAAAGTTTTTAGTGAACATTGGCTGATTTTAAAATGCCAGTCAACCAAGTTATACCAGCCTACATCTAAATTATTTTATGAACTTGGTTTAAAGAGGCTGAAATGTGGAGATCATAATTATTTTTTTTTATTTAATTATTATTATTTTTTTACATGTACAGATACCAAATTTGTTTTAATAACTCTTTGTTGCTGTTTATGCCTACTTGTGATGTTTCACTTGAACTTTTTTTTTTTTAAATAACAACAATTAAATTAATTTTCATGGTAATATAAAAAAGGAACAGAATTTTTAAGGCATAAACCCATGTTAAAATGTCACCTTCAACACCCCTGCAAAGACTTAAGTCTTCATTTGGTCCAAATTGACCTCATAATTATGGGCTTCTGCAGTGCATTAAATCTAAAGGTAGGCTACATGGCATAAAAGCATTGCCATTTCCTTTGTTATTACTAATGTGGCCTTTAACTAGCTCAAACATGATGACATGCTATTAGACTTGAAATGCCATGTATTTTGGGATTTGACATTAACAAAAAAGACAAGGAACAGAAATCACATTACAGCATTATATTAAGAAATCCTCTACAGAGACTTGGGAATCAGACAGGAAATAAGGGAAACCTGTTTTCCTACTAAAACAGGATGACCGATGCCACTAGTTGAAGACATTGCATATATAAAACTTATGTGGCAATCGTTGTATAATACGTTTTTTATAAAATACACAGCACAACCATGTGCTCAAGCAACAGTAAGTATATGCTACTTGAACAATAGAATTATTGGTAAACACACAGCAATGTATTATAAGCCTGAAATATAAACCTTTTGTGTTTCTAAGCAGCCAGTGTGCTGTCATAGTTTTCCCAGTGAGTTCTTTTAGGTCCCAGGCTGTTGAGGATGCCAGCTTGAGTAATGACACATTGCTTGGACATTGTTCCTTCGTTTTTTAAAACATTCAATAGTTAAATAATCAATTAACTGAAAAAATAAGCACAAAAGAAAGAAGTAAAGAAAAGATGTCTTGCAATCTAGGTGATTCAGTGACTCAATACAAAATCATAATGTGCCTGCTTTGAAAATATTTTTCCTCGTTTTATTTTTAAATAGAATACAATTTTGATTTTATTATTTTCCTCACTCAGGGACATTCAGGACATTTGTCATTCTTCTCTGACATTTTGCAGAACTGAAACAAATATGTACAACAAATAAGATGACACAATACTAGAAATATATTTTATGGTATAACGGTTGATGTTCACCATTACTGTTTCGCAATGTCAGATTGCATCGAAATTTTAAACATTTCTGGTTTAAATAACTCAACACTAACACATCTAAAAATAACACATGCAGTGTGCTCATCATAACAAACACACACTAGCACTTTCTCTTCGCCCCCTCTTTCTCTCTGGTGGGAAAGCAGTTTACCTCTTCAACCCTCATTACCATACCAATAGCAAGTAGACAACTAAAGCTAGTTTGTCAAAGGTATTTTAATTACCAATTAGAAACTTGGCTGCCTCTGCATGAGCTAGTTCAATATCTTTTTTTTCCCACCAACTTTCTTGCTTTCTTGTACTACACACACATAGGTGTATAGCCAGGAGCACAAAGTTCCCTGGTGCCGTAGCCTTGACAAACAATGTCCTATTCAGCTCCATATGAATAATTAAGGGTCGAGTGTTGAGAAGAGGAGACACTTGTTTATTCAGAGAGAATAGCCTTGTCGATGGCTGTATAGCGGGGTTACAGAGATGCCAGAGGAGTTTATGGCCTGCTGTGACATTATCTAAATGGCACACTTACAAAAAATTCTAAAAAAAAAACCCACAGAAATGCTGTGCATGTGTACTGCGACACATTAAATAACATTCATAAATGATAAACGAACTGGATAAATAGCATGGTAAATATAAAATATTGATGTGGATTTGGCAGACAAGGCAGGTTATGTTCTTATTAACAGAATTTCTTTGTGTGTGCACAGCTTTTTAAAACCTATGGATTTTGTTGGTTCAAAGGTGACTCTAGTGAGCGGAAAAAAGAGACCAATATATCTGATAAATATTTCCTTCCAGCAGAAAAAAGCTTTCCTGTAAAATTGCAGTGATAAAACTTGAAGAATTGGAGCTGTGGATGTCAACCTGGCAATTTCCATAAGGGTTATGACTATGAGTAATAATTTGCATCTCATCCATTAGACTTGCTCACAGTTCCTTTTAAATATATAATGCAGAATCTTTGTCCCTTTGTTCTTTTCCTCCTCATACCCTTTGACTTGATCTATCAGCTTATATTGACTGCATAACTTACTTCACCCTGTGGACTTGGTAAGAAAAGTGCAGATTTGCAAAATTGTGGGCATGTCAGGAACTATACATGCAATGATGTACATTCAAAGGAAATGAATCTCCTTAGAAACAATGTCAGAATGAGGCAATGTTTTTCATGTGAAGTTCAACCTTCAGGATTTAGACCTCAGTATTTACATTTCATGTGTTTGGGTTCTTCATAAAGTTAATGTGAATAAACTCATACAGAACATTTGCTTTTTTGTTTATGCTATAATCTCGTTAATACCCATATGCAAAGGTTGGTACATAGCTTGTAGAAATCACTTAGCAGGATTGTTCCAAAAACACAGCTTTGAGCCTGAGGGGGTATAGTTTCTTTTCGACTAAAATGAAAACGATCAAGGACAACAGTGAGGCACTAGGCACAGCTTAAGATAGGCTTATACACTATAACAGAGTGGGTTTCAAGTACTTCAGTTTCTTTTCCGGTTCTTTTTTCTCTAGAATGAACACTTGTTTTAGCTCTTCTTGTTATTTTATTTAGTGTTTAATGCTACCAGCTGACAGGAAACAGAGTAATAAAGATAGATGTGAGTACACAGCTGGAGCTTGTAGTCAAACCCTGCAGCCAGGGTATATCATACTGGCAATACAGAGCACCAAATTGCTGAGCCACAGGGGAACTAAGAGACAAATCTGAAATCTGATGGATTGCTTTTCAAAATCTAAGTAAAAAAAAAAAAAAACCTGAAGCAAGAACACAAGTGCCACAGCATCAAGCTTCACTTCACTGGACATTAGCAAAAACAACACCATGTTCATCTAATAACTATTTAGAAAGCTGAGAGAAGTATTATTAACAGAACCATATGCTAAGCAGTGATAATAATATCATTATGTTCTTTGAGACTTTTATTATAAATATTGTTATTTTAAACTGTGGTTGTCAGATTCATTTGTAAAAAGTCTTAAGTCTACTAAATTAGCAGTCCTGTTTCTGTGAGAGAAAAAATAATGATGTTCAAGCTACAAAAGACTGCTAGTGATGTAAGGGCTATGATTCAGCCTTTGTTCTGTCTATTTAATGAGGTTCAAAACTTAAAGTTGCATCAATCAAGAAAAGGCAATAAATAAATAAAATTAATGAATACAACATATGAAAGTAGATAGCTACCTGCCGCTGCTCCTCCACATCGAAAGGAGCCAGTTGAGGTGGATCGGGCATCTGATAAGGATGCCTCCTGGGTGATGTGCTCCGAGCATGTCCCATAGGGAGGAGGCCCGGGGCAAACCCAGGAAATGCTGGAGAGATTACATCTCTTGGTTGAGGTGGAAATGACATAACCTAGTGATGTGTGATACCACTGATTTCCAAGTACTGATCCGATACCAATACTTTGTACAAAAATGTAATGTTTTATTGTACTTCAAATTATAGCTTCACAATGATTACACAACATCAGACTCCTTGTTCTTATTGCTTAATAATGCAGAATTATCATATAGAAATAAAAGACCTGAAGTTATGCACTATTTGAACACGTTGCCTGCCTGCAGCACTAAAGGACTCCGCAAGAGACGTCTGTCTCGCCCTAGCCACGCCTGTCCCTGTCTTCTCCTCCTCTTCAATTTGCCTCATCATAAACTCATCATATTATCTGATATGATTTACTCTGATGTGTTTGACGAGGTTAGTGGTGTTGCCACAACACCTCATTCTCTTGCCACATGTATCGCAAACCATGTCTTGGCTGTTTGTGGAAGTAAAATACGTCTACTCATGACTCTGTTTACGCTCAGCCTTTGTTGTGAATGTGCACACCAAGGCGCTGCAACACATTTATACAGCCATATTTCGCATATGACTATGAAAGGCGGAAGAGGAAGTAGTTCCTTCCAAGTTAGACGATCCAAATAATATAGTTTCGTTCCACTGTGTTCCTGTTAATGATAAACTACAAATTTAGCCCAAATTACTAAAATATAGATATTTTAATATAAGGATTGATTCTAGAACATAAATAACTGGTATTGGATGAATCAATATTTCAATATCGATCCACACACCACTTACATAACCTGCTGAAGTTGGGGGACCTGGTATGGCAACAGCACCGCCTACAACTGCAAAGCTCTCCAGCGAGTAGTGCGGTGCTCTGAACGGATAATTGGAGGTGAGCTTCCCTCCCTCCAAGACATCTACAGGAAGCG
>NW_005187476.1:2624397-2628044 GCF_000239375.1 Pundamilia nyererei | reverse complement strand
TCTGTTGCTTGTGGGGCTCGCACACAAGAATTTCACTCGCATGTGCTGTGCCAGTGTGCCTGCACATGTGATGTGACAATAAAAGTGATTTGATTTGATTTGATTTGATTTTGAAACTGTACATCCAAAAGAAAGGTAATATAATGTAAATTAATTTGAATGTGGCATGAGTGTTGGTGCTAAGGTCAGAAGGGAATGTCTACACTGCTTTCTGCTGAAGGCAGACAAAGGCATTTTAGAATGTACAATACTATGAACCTTGAAGCAGGTGGACCGCTAAATGGTAAATGGACTGGTTCTTTCAGAGCACTCAAAGCACTTTTACACAACTTGCCTCATTCACACGAGCATTTTTTTCTGTGCTCTTTCTGTCTAACTTTCACACACATTCATGGATGGATGGATGCATCGGAGAGCAACTTGGGGTTAATATCTTGCCCAAGGATATTTGGCACACAGACTGGAGTAGATAGGGATTGAACTACCAATTTTCCGATTAGTAGGTGAACTGCTCTACCACCTGAGCTCCTGAAAATAGGAAAGTGAGACTTCAGTTCACAATTGCACACCAAAATTGTAAAAAGAAGATTACAAAACAAACCAAAAAAATTAACTGGTGTCATGAGTTTTGATTTCTGCTGCAACACTCTGGCTGAATTTGGTATAAACAACAGGAAAGCATGGGCCCATCCTGACTTGTATCAATAGTTCAGGCTGCTGGTGGTGTAATGGTATGGGAGATATTTTCTAGCGATACTCCTTACGCTCCTTATTACCAATTGAATATTGTTTAAGCTCCCCTACCTGCCTCATTATTTTTAGTGACCATGTCCATGCCTTTATGCAAAAGCAGGGAAAAGGGTGGGAAAAGTATAGACATTCTTCACCTAAGTAGAAGCACAGATACTTGTGTTAGAAATATTCTGGTAAAAGTTGAAGTACTGATTTACCTTCTTTCCTCAGTGAAAAAGTACATGCTCTGAACTTGACAAAAGCTGATATTACATGAGCTATTGAGACCCCCTTTATAGTATAAAGCTAGAATTCAGTATGTGAATCTTCTCAGCATCTTGAGATTAACTCAAACAAACATAGTATGACAGATGAGTTTATTAATACAATGTATAGCATGGGACTCTGTCCAGTGATCACTAAACCCAGCAGGATTACAGCACAGTCAGCAACCTTAATAGACAATATATTTACTAATGAAATAGAAAACAGATCTATAAGTGGTCTCCTAATTAATGACATCAGTGATCATCTACCTGTTTTTGTAGTGTATAACAGCAATTACAGGAAGGTCAAACAGGAAAATACAACAAAATACAAACGAGTGAGAACAGAGGAGTCCATAAATGCAAAGTGATTTACTTAAGCAAGAATGGGAGATGCTGTATAAGGAAAAAAATATTGATAAAGCTTATGAGATTTTTTTAGAAAAATTTAAACTGTTATATGATAGTCGTTGCCCAGTAAAGAAATATAGTAAAAAACAAAAATTTGCAGCGTGCCCATGGATCACAAAAGGATTACAAAATGCATGTAAAAAGAAAAATACCTTATATAGAGAATTTATAACGAACAGAAGTACAGAAGCTGAAAATAAATACAAGAAATATAAAAATAAATTAACTAGTATTTTGAGGTCATGTAAAAAGGAATATTATGAGAAATTATTAAATATGAATAAAAATAATATTAAAGGGATTTGGAAAACATTAAATACCATCATTAAAAATGGTTCTAGGCAGTCAAATTATCCTTCGTATTTCGCTAATAATGATAGAAATATTACTAACATGAGTGATGTGGTTAATGAGTTCAATAAATTCTTTGTAAGTGTTGGGCCAGACTTGGCTGATACAATTCCTGATATAACAGATTCTGCAGAGAAAGAAACTAAACTCGTTGACTGTAATCCTCATTCAATGTTTTTAACGGTGGTGGAAGAAAAGGAAATCATTGATATTGTTGGGAAATCACAAACAAAAAATTTTACAGACTCTGATGACATTGATATGGAAATCGTTAAGAAAGTGATAGATGGCATCTCCAAACCCTTAACACACATTTGCAATTTGTCTCTACAAACTGGTGCATTCCCAACACAAATGAAAACAGCTAAAGCAATACCACTGTTTAAAAATGGAGATAGACACCAATTCACAAATTATAGGCCTGTTTCTCTACTTTCACAATTTTCAAAAATACTGGAAAAAGTTTTCATTAATAGACTTGACAAATTTATAGATAAGCACAAAATAATAATGGACAGTCAGTATGGTTTCAGACCAAATATCAACATCTATGGCATTAATGGAACTAATGTCAGGTTATTTCAAATGCAACGTTTCTATCAGCTTAAAAACATCAACAAACACAAACTGTGTGCAGTGGGTCACACAGTGTGTCTGATAGCTAAAGCTACAGCTGCTGTATTACACAGGGAGAGAAAAGAGTGGGAGGTAACAGGGCAGGAAGAAGAGAGGTTATATTAAAGTTAAGGACCGCTCAGTGGTATTTGATAAACTGGAAGTGTCTTACTTGGAGAACACTTTAAACACATGAAAGCCTGTACTTTCACTTATAGCTGAGTAAAGAAGTTGAATCAATACATTTACTGGAATGTTTTTTTAAATACCAGTACTTAAGTACTAATGTTTAGAAAAGTACTTAAGTACTTCTACTTAAGTACAGGATGTCTGTATTTTTGCCACCTCTGATTAAACAATGTGGTAGAAACATTCCTGAGAGATTTTAGTCCATATTAACATGACAGCATTACACAGTTGCTACCAATTTGTTGGCTGCACATCCATAGTTTTTTGTTTGCTATTGTTAAGTTCCTCCATCTTTGTTTATCCATGTGTCTCTTGTCCGCTCATTCGTTCTCTTCATTTAGTAAGTCTTCACCTCAGTTTTGCTTCCCCTGTTTCGTTAGTTAGATTATGTCCAGCTGTGTTCCCCAGGTGTTTCTTCTCAGCCCTGTCTATCTGATCTCCCTCTTTCTGCCAGCTGTGTGTTCTGTCACTTTCCAGTGTAGTTGCCCTGTTAACATTTCACAATGTAGGCTTAATTTAGTTCTTTCTTTCTTTTTTTCCTGTTGCCCGCAAGCTTACTAATAAAGCTGTTTTAAGCCCTGTCCTGCCTGTGAGTCTACATATTGGGTCTGCTCCTCAGACCACCACAAACAGTGTACAGGACAACTAGTTTCAAATTATATGAGATTTTTGACAAAAAGCATTGTCCTGCAAAGTGGTGGACATGGTCAGCAACAATACTCAGGTAGGCTGTGGTATTAAAATAAGGCTCACTTGGTCCCTGACACCACCACCACTGATACAAGCCCATAGATCCATGCAAATTTAGAGCAGCCATCATCAAACTAGGTGATATTTTCTTATATTGTCCATTTTTTGTATATATATATATATATATATATGTGTGTATATATATATATATGTATATATATATATGTGTGTATATATATATGTGTATATATATATGTGTGTATATATATATGTGTGTATATATATATATGTGTATATATATATGTGTATATATATGTATATGTGTATATATATGTATATGTGTATATATATGTATATGTGTATATATATGTATATGTGTATATATATGTATAT
>NW_005187476.1:2621890-2624377 GCF_000239375.1 Pundamilia nyererei | reverse complement strand
ATATATATGTATATAATTATAGAATATATATTAAACTTATATAGCACATCATATACTGCTCATTAAGTAATAAATAATAATATTATTATACCGCTTAAATTATTATTTTAATTAACTATAGCAATATTGGTTATAGAGGTCGCAATTAACTAATTTTCCCCAATTGTTGGGATTTATGGGTAACCCATTGTGGGCTATATTAAATAGTGTGTTGCACAGTGTAAACTGGGTTGAGTGACGAGATTGCCTATAAGAGGTAGGAACTCAAGTAGATTTCTCCAGATGACCTTGTTGCATAAGTATTTGTGGGAGGTCCTTTCTGAAGGCACAACATAGAGAGAAGAATATTTAAATCAAGTGAACAAAGCGATTTACTAACATTTTTGACATGTGATTTACCTTTGCCCAATATTTAATGCCAAAAAAATACAGTGAGCTGACTGTGACTGTATTTATAAAACAGCACAACTTTGTAAATCACCCGTAAAACTAACAACACTTATAAGTGCTTTTTGTGGAATTTGCTCGCATAGGATTTTGCCCCATTTAGTAAACCTAGCCCTAAGTCTCTCTGCAGCTCTAATATGCCCTGATAAACAGAAGTATCTGATAATGCCATGATATTCAAACCCATAGTCTTACTTTTCACTTTATAAGACTGTTACAGATAAAAATACCAAAACAGTGGCTTTAAATTCACTAGAGAAATTCTGCTGATGATATGTGCTTTATTGTGCCGGATATGTGACTATTAGGATTACACTGCCTTAGCCCTATGACCTAGGACACACATCACACTAGGCAACATAAAAACAGACAGGGTTGCCTAATGCACACTGACATCAATCTCCATCTTCCCATCCATCTCACTACTGTGTAATCGGCCTTATTTGACCTGAAATGAGGAGGTCAACAGGGCGGACAGATGTTTCACGATAATGGTCTGTGTGTGTGTCAGTGGATTATGTTAGCATGCTGCTGTACGATTCACTCCCACTCAATTTTTTTCTTTTTTTCTCCTTTTTCCTTTACTCTTTATGGCTTCAGGTCACATCAGTTGAAATTAAACCGTTCTCCCTCAACTAGGATTCACAGATTTTACATTAAGGAGATGGCTTTATCTCACTGTGTGTGTGTGTGTGTGTGTGTGTGTGTGTGTGTGTGTGTGTGTGTGTGTGTGTGTGTGTGTGTGTGTGTGTGTGTGTGTGTGTAAGCACAAGATAGCGAAGCATACTTAACCCTGATCTCAATCTTCCAGAACTGCAGGGGGTATGAAGGGATACCCTCAAACAATGAGTATGCACACTTACTTATGTATGCAACACAGGCATCTTCTCCCAGTAATCCATTAATGCTAAGATCCTATTGCAGGTCCAACCAATTTCCGACTATCACAATGCCCATAAAAAGAAACCTAAAGCCAATAACTCCCTTAAGGGTCATAACTCACTCTTAATCGTCTTGTACTTCTGTTGGATCTGACATCAGCTCAGTTCACAATCTGGCAAGATCTCAAGTCTTCCACCTTTCCTTTAGCTCCACCCCACACCCTCCACCGCTCCTCTCCTTGCTGGCTCCCATTACAGAAGTCATCGGAAAGCCTTTTCCTTTTTCAGCTCTGCACCTGATGATTTCACTTCCCTCACTTTCTGCCCTAATCCTCTGATATCAAGAGTCTGATGAATCTCAAAGTGAAACGAACAAAAAAAGAAAAAAAATTGGTGACACACTTCTGACAATCAACCACTGGATGTCCAACATAAAAGGGAAGTACTCAGCATGCTTTTAGTTTTTTTTTTTTTTTTTAATTAATCATTATGCATGCCATGCCAGCAGATGGCAGTAAGGAAAAGGTTCCTTTGGGGAAACCACTAATAAGGTAATTGGAAGGGGAGGAGAAAGAATGACAGAAGAGTCCCCCAGATTGCAGACAGGTGACCTCTGTTATAGTATGGCAACCAAGGTGCTGTAGTACATGCTGTTGAATTCGCATGGTCACGAAAGGGGCAAGATTTGCATGTGTATACTTGTGTTATACAGACGTACACACACGCTGACACAATTACACAAACACAGTTCAGAAAGACACATAAAAGGAAAACACATGCAGGAGTACCATACACAATTACTGTCTCCTCGTCTTTGACTGTACTGGTTTCCAGAGTAGTGTAAAAAAGGGTGGAGTGGGGGGGTGGAGGAAAATTAGTACTGCTCTGGGGCCCCATCACACAGATGGACGGGGCCCAGTGCATATGCTGACAGAACATTATACGTCTCTCTCCACTTCCCTGTGTAGAGCCCCGCCCGAGTGCACAGGGGCTCGAGTGGAATATTAATGTTCCCAATTCAATTTGTAGGAGCCAAAGCTACTTCCTGGATGAGCAGTGTCGACACTTCTCTGTAATGGATGACGAGCATGCAGGGATTGTGTTGTTGACTTAATAATGAGGTAGGGCTTAGTTATCTAGGAATGCTGCCGTTTCCTTC
>NW_005187476.1:2610252-2621458 GCF_000239375.1 Pundamilia nyererei | reverse complement strand
TGTCTGTTTATACACACATACTCTATAAACATCAATTATTGCATCAATTTGTCAGTTTTTTGTCTGATAAATATAAATCAAGTTCCAGTTTCCTTTTCGCTCTCTTTGTTCTGCTAGTTTTTGAGGAAATTGTAGTTCTCTCTATATTTCCACTTAAACTAAAAAAACTTATTTTTGCTGTAGTAAAGAATGATAACAAGTCTATAACAGTGTATATTCTTTTGTTTGTTATTTGCTGTCAAGTAGCTAATGATAAAGATTTGGGGGAGGAGCATACAAAAAGCACAAATTGTTTTCTTGCTGAACAATACAAACACAAAGTTACAGGTCATCCCTGCATGTCTTCACTTCTGGTGTAGAAGAGAAGGGCGCATAGAAAAACTAACAAACAAAAAGGTTGTTTTGTTCCTTTGTTAAAGCAAACAAACTACACAGATTGCACAGTCATGGGCATACTATTGTAATATCAAGTTTTTTCATTATGCATTTAATTTGTTTTAGTGTTTTACTGGTCATTCACATTTGTATTTTATTGAATCTCTACTCGTACTTTTTGATACCTGAGAAGCCTTATAATGTTGCCAAAGTATGGCACACAGAGATTTTAATTTTATCACTCTTAACGAATACACACGAGAGTTTGGATACACACACAATAGGTTTTATGACATCAGTAAGCATTTACCATTGTTTAGAGTGTGGAATTAGTATATTGTGTGATGTATGTAATATGTTCATTTAGCTTAGCTTGAAACAACATTCTTCAGATTATATCATAGAGCACAACGGTGTCCTTATGTTGCCTTACTTGTTCTCTGTCTGTGCTGCTGACACAACTCATGACGCTTTCTGGCTTAGAGCTCATCTTTAAGCCTGCATTGTAGCTGACTGCCTTTCAAAAGCCCAATTGGATGCTTGAAAAACTGTCTCACTCTCCTTTTTGTTTGGCTCTGTAGGAAGTGGGACAGTTCTCATGTTGGCAGTGGGGCACACAGACAGACACAATACATGGTTAGTTCTTTTGGGCAGTTTAAAGAAATCACTATTGTTCTGTTTCCTTTAGTTCCCCCCCCCTTTTTTTGGTGGGGGGGGGGGGGGGGGGGGGTTGCTGGCTCCAAACACATAACCATTACTCATTACTCCATTATCTCCATTACTCATGTGCATATGCACTAATGCTTGGAACTTACACTTAATACTATTAAAAGTTGCTTATTTCATACCACCTGAACATATTCTTTTTGAGTCCACGTTGCCATTAATAAGCAAGACAAGCATAAATACATTTAGAGGACAAAGATTATCTGGGCTGTAGATCCCAAATTACAGACAGAAAGCTGATGGATGTCAGTTTGAAGGGGGGTAGGTAGATAGCATTTAGCTTATCCTCATTGTACAATCTTAGTCTTGGCTAGCCACCCAGTCCCACTTAATAACAATTTAGCTTGGGATTTCCATGGCAACCAGCATTTGATTGCTTGCCCTAATCTTCTTTAATGTGGCTTAATGTTGTTTGTATCTCTCAAAATTTTGCTTTAGTCTCTCTCACGCTCTTGCTCTCTTTATCTCTCTCTATCCAGGCAGCTGTCCATCATCCAGTGCAGAATGAATGGTTTGTGTAATATTTACTAGGAGGAATTTCCTATTTGACTTTTAAAATGCTTTTAAAATATTTAAATGCCTGTCTATTTTTTTTTATATATGCCTGCCTATTTTATATATATAAAAACTGAAGCCATACTGGCCCTCCCCCATGAATAGGATGAGGGAAGACCCCAGGTGCAGGCTGTGTAGAAATGTTCCTGAGACAATACAGCTGGAATGTAAAGGTGGTTGAGAATAACCAAGCTAAGATCCTTTGCTGATGGCTAACCAACCAAACATGCATCAAAGACCAAAAACAAAAAAAATATAGAAATAGTGAGCCTTCTCACGCACATTTTAACTTAGTAAGAATTAACTAGCCCAATTTTATCCTACAGTGGGGCAAAAAAGTATTTAGTCAGCCACCGATTGTGCAAGTTCCCCCACCTAAAATGATGACAGAGGTCAGTAATTTGCACCAGAGGTACACTTCAACTGTGAGAGACAGAATGTGAAAAAAAAATCCATGAATCCACATGGTAGGATTTGTAAAGAATTTATTCGTAAATCAGGGTGGAAAATAAGTATTTGGTCAATAACAAAAATACTCAATACTTTGTAACATAACTTTGTAACATAACAGAGGTCAAACGTTTACTATAGGTCTTTACCAGGTTTGCACACACAGTAGCTGGTATTTTGGCCCATTCCTCCATGCAGATCTTCTCGAGAGCAGTGATGTTTTGGGGCTGTCGCCGAGCAACACGGACTTTCAACTCCCGCCACAGATTTTCTATGGGGTTGAGGTCTGGAGACTGGCTAGGCCACTCCAGGACTTTCAAATGCTTCTTACGGAGCCACTCCTTTGTTGCCCGGGCGGTGTGTTTTGGATCATTGTCATGTTGGAAGACCCAGCCTCGTTTCATCTTCAAAGTTCTCACTGATGGAAGGAGGTTTTGGCTCAAAATCTCACGATACATGGCCCCATTCATTCTGTCCTTAACACGGATCAGTCGTCCTGTCCCCTTGGCAGAAAAACAGCCCCATAGCATGATGTTTCCACCCCCATGCTTCACAGTAGGTATGGTGTTCTTGGGATGCAACTCAGTATTCTTCTTCCTCCAAACACGACGAGTTGAGTTTATACCAAAAAGTTCTACTTTGGTTTCATCTGACCACATGACATTCTCCCAATCCTCTGCTGTATCATCCATGTGCTCTCTGGCAAACTTCAGACGGGCCTGGACATGCACTGGCTTCAGCAGCGGAACACGTCTGGCACTGCGGGATTTGATTCCCTGCCGTTGTAGTGTGTTACTGATGGTGACCTTTGTTACTTTGGTCCCAGCTCTCTGCAGGTCATTCACCAGGTCCCCCCGTGTGGTTCTGGGATCTTTGCTCACCGTTCTCATGATCATTTTGACCCCACGGGATGAGATCTTGCGTGGAGCCCCAGATCGAGGGAGATTATCAGTGGTCTTGTATGTCTTCCATTTTCTGATGATTGCTCCCACAGTTGATTTTTTCACACCAAGCTGCTTGCCTATTGTAGATTCACTCTTCCCAGTCTGGTCCAGGTCTACAATACTTTTCCTAGTGTCCTTCGAAAGCTCTTTGGTCTTGGCCATGGCGGAGTTTGGAGTCTGACTGTTTGAGGCTGTGGACAGGTGTCTTTTATACAGATGATGAGTTCAAACAGGTGCCATTCATACAGGTAACGAGTGGGGGACAGAAAAGCTTCTTACAGAAGACGTTACAGGTCTGTGAGAGCCAGAGATTTTCCTTGTTTGAGGTGACCAAATACTTATTTTTCACCCTGATTTACGAATAAATTCTTTACAAATCCTACCATGTGGATTCATGGATTTTTTTTTCACATTCTGTCTCTCACAGTTGAAGTGTACCTCTGGTGCAAATTACTGACCTCTGTCATCATTTTAAGTGGGGGAACTTGCACAATCGGTGGCTGACTAAATACTTTTTTGCCCCACTGTAGTATAACCACTAAAACTAATACAGTGTTAGTAGTGAGTGACTCCAAAAACGTTCTTCACATTCCTTAGGACAGGAAGAGAAAGTTCCAAATATAGAACATACTCTGTTGAGATCAAATTGCAGCATGTAATATTTCAGATGTTTTGCAATTAAATACAGACAGCATCACCTAAAGGTATAATTAAAATGAAATTGAGCCTGCCAATCACTGCAAGAACCTCAAGGTATGAATGCTGAGATTTTAAATCAATACTTCTATCTCCGAACACACCCATCCAATCTCACAGACACCCTCTAGAACTGATGGATGAAGCTATGTACTTTTTATGCAAATCAATATCATTTTCAGAAAACTGCACAGAAATAAAAATAAATGTAAAAGAAAAAACAGTTTGCAACTGTAAAAGACAAAATGTATATATATGTACAAATGTATATAACTACATGCAATAAAAGATTTGGTACAAGAAGTCACTTTCACAAGCAATGCAAATGCAACGTTGTTCATCTCTAGCTGGGTGACTTCAAGATTAGTTGTGTGTTTTACAGTAAATAGAAAGATTTTCATGCAGTGATATATTAATATATTAGTCTTCATTATTCAGAGTTGGATTTTATTTATTTGTGGTGTTAGTTTAATTCACCCACAAGAAGTTTATATAAGACAACATATGCAGTGATCTCCATATTAATTGTATCATGTACGATCTGAATTCTGTGAGCTGTACAACTAAAGAAAAAATGTGTATTATATGTCTATAGACATGAAGATTAGATTGGTTAAGTGTTACTTTCCTTCCCTGTAGTCATCTCTGAATGTATAAGCTACATAAAATGTACTTTATTCAAATAAAGGCATTTTTATTCAACTTACAGCTTTAATACTACTATTAAAGTGTGTGTGTGTGTGTGTGTGTGTGTGTGAGTGAGTGTTAGGTTGCCCTTAATTAAACAAAACTCTTTTAACTTGTATGTCTGTGGTATCATGCACCATGCACATTTCATTGTAAAGGTTGTTTACTATTTTGAAGGTCTAGGGAAAGGCCTGTAAAAGCTGTCCAGGTGAAACCTACATAACAAATAAGGGAACTCCTTATGATCAAACTGAAAGAAACCATGTAAATTAGGTCAATAAAGACAATTAACTTAAACAAAGATTGAGGTTTGCGTGTTGCACTAACATTTCGTTCACTTAAATGTCAATATGAGGTCCAAAGAGATGTCAGTGTAAGCAAAGAAGATCATACAGAGGCAAAAAAACACCCCGAAAAACGTCACTATCCAAAGATCTATACATCTGTTAATGGCTGATCCATATAGGGACTGCAAGTGACACACATTAACCCTCTCGAGGCAGGCGTTGCCGATTTGCAACAGTTAAAAACTAACAACCTGATTACCCCACATACATATTTTATGAGGTTTTTTTTACCACTGCAGGACTTGGTTGTGCATTAGCAACAAAAAGTTTAATTTGAGCCTGAGAGGGTTAAAACTGAGGTGTACTAACAGAAAGTGTATTCACAAGAAGTGTCAGATCGGTGCTGTCAGCTTCACACAGACAAATGCATACGCATACACATTTAAGAGACACAACTAGTCCTCCAAGCACACACGGTGCAGATGTGCGGCTGGCAGAAGTGTTGGCCCAGCTGGCAATGTGTGCTTCTCAATGGCATACTGGGGTTCTGTTGAAATTATAGATGTGCCAACAGATGTTTGGCAGTGATTTTATGGGTGTGTGCCACTGTCTGTATGTTTACTTGTGTGTGTATGTGTGTTCCAGTATGCGCTTTTATGCACACTTGCATTTGTTTGTGTGTGCTTTCCAAATGTTGTGTTTGGATGTGCTTTGCGTTTGTGCATGTGTACAATTTGTGTTCATCTCTCTATGGTTTTGAAAGATAGTGCTAGTCTGTGTGTGTGTGTGTGTGTGTGTGTGTGTGTGTGTGTGTGTGTGTGAGTGTGTGTGTGAGTGTGTGTGTGTGTATCCCATGGAGATGAATTAGAGGAATGTAGAATTTATGTGAGTGGTTGAACATGAGCAGCCGTCAGTGGTTCTCTTTGCAATATTGATAGTGCATTGTAACTAGAGGCAAGTGAAGCCTTCGGCAGGATAAAACAGATGAGGGAATACAATAAAGATAAGGAAAAAGAAGGTGATTAGGGTGGTAAAGTAGAGGCAGTGGAAAAGAGGTGAGAGTTTGACAGAGGGATCGAAGAGGATGAAAATGGAGGGAATAAAGTGTAACAAGGGGAGAGGTGAAATCATAATGCAGAAGGAATTAGAGAGACAGGTTGTATAATTTTATGGCATTTTTTTTCTAAAGAATAAAAGGGCAAGAAAAAATGAGATTGATGTGGATCAAGGAGACATAGATGAAGACTGAGCCATGTCAAGCATGCAAGAAAGAAGTTACAGAAATGCCAAGAGACATTAAAAGAAAAAAGTGCAAATGCAGTCTCAGCAGCTTAAAAAATAAGTGCTGCTTCCCATGGGGCAGCATTTACTACTGTTCTCTGTTTTTAACATATAATTATTAAAACCTTTCCTTTGAACAATCATTGTGGTACAATACCACCCACTGGCCTCTCTCCATATAAGCAAATCAGTGACACACTTTTCACCTCACTGCTGTCATTCACTTCCAGCATGTGCTGACAGGAATGACAGGCAGAGCAAAGCACAGAAGGAGGGAAAGAAGGAGAGAAGCCCCCCAAAAAGTAAGGCTTGATGGAAAGTATACAAGTAAAAAGTCTGTGGGAGGCAAATTCAAACATAGTCAAATGGAACAGGAAGAGGACAGGGGGAGGAGGAAGGATGAATCAGGAAAAAAAAAACAAATACGAAGGAAAATGAAGGCACAGAAGCAACATCTACAAATGAAGCTGAGAAAGTAAGTGCTGGGGTATTTAAAATGGGGTATACAACAGTTTGAAAAAAGAAGGACTGAACGGCAGAGGGCTGCAGAGGAAGTAAAACAGAAAAAAAGTGAGAGATGAAGTGAGAACAAGTAAGCCTGACAAAGACGGGGGGATGGGTAAAAGAGGGGAGCTAAAGGAGATAGACAGTATTGCCATAATTAAAGCTGAGGATGAGGTCACTGCCAGGGACACAGTGCGACTTTAATAGCCTAGAGATTTGGCCAGAGTCCCATCGGCCCTTTAACTCTGCATTAAGCTGATTACCCCCACATTTAACCAAAACCACCGCCCACACTCACTTCTCGCCTAATATCACTTTAACTAAAACATTTTTTGGAGGTAGGGTGGGGTCTTTGGAGCAAGAGAGAAATACAGAGAAAGAGAGCAAATGGCATACCATGAAATCCATTTCATTTATGTGTTTTTACCACATTCTCATAATCAGAGTGTGTTTTATGCATTTTTCACTAATACTCTGGTATTGTATCTATTTGTTTTTTAATGCACCATTTGTTCCAGTGCTACAAGTGGTGCACTTGAATTATACACTGTATGCAAGCACGAATCAAATCCTGAAATGAATGGTTGACTTGTTGTAGCACCGTGTAGAAGGGTTAGGTGCACAAGGGATTAATACCAATAATTGCAGCTTTCGGTGAATGACTCATTGTTTTAATGCTACTGTGTTTAACATCACAATCATCAAAATGATAGTCTGCATGTTTATTCAAAGTGGGAAAATTTAGCTAAAACAAAAAAACACAATACCCATTGTCATCGTCAGGCACACTCATATCCAGTGCTCTCAGGAGGACTTCTAACCCCAACCGTCTTTATTATTCAAAGCAATTAGAAAAAAAGCAGTACACGTCTGTGGGAGCATTACAGTGCAATTTCTAATGAGAACACGTTCAGAGTTTTACACATTCACGTTCACAGTTCAGATAGCACATGCCAGTTATTGAAGTGATCAAATATTCAATCCTGTGTCACAAAGATGGTATTTAAGCTCACGTTACTTTAAATACCTAAAATATTGTTAAACGGTCTTAGTAAAAAGATTATAGACTAACAGCCACTGTTCATTAATAATGCATTGGCAAATCAAGGCAACAGTTTTTGGATTTTTTTGACAGGTCTTAAATATTGCAGTCAGTAATGGAACATGAGGGAGTAGCCACAGTGAGCTGTTAGATGAAGGGCTGCAAACCACTTGGTAGCACACCTACAATTTCTCAGTACATATAACTTTGCTGAGCTTGGATGTTGTGTGAAAACTATTTTTCCCACATGCATCATGGACCAAGATGATGATTGCCCATGGTATGAAGGGAAAAAACCCAAGTATTTGGCAAAATTGTGAGTTTGTGTGACTGTCAGCATTGATGTCTATTGCATTTCAGCCTTTGCCAAAGGAGTTTCTACAATATTTAGTAAGCAGCATCAGCTCTGTATAATTAACAATATACTGGAGTTTTATACCAGGTGTCTGTTGAACATTGACAGCAATTTATTTTATATCAACCATCAATGAAAGGTTGGTCTTGGCTTAAAAAAGTGTGACTATATAGTGATGAAGATGGAGTATTGTGGAAAGTTTAATGTAGCAGTCTTACTGGTTCATCAACAAGAGCAATCGATTTTTAGAGTTTATGAATTTTGTAAAAAGTTGAAAAACAGTTAAGTAAGATACTGCTCCTGGGAGGGGTTGGGGGTCCAACAATTGTTTATTGTTCATATACACAATCAATCGTGCCGTTTATTTTTGAGAAAGGCCCTGAGTAGGCGGGTATCGGGCTTTCTTCCAGTACCCCACATATCTGGTGTTCACACTTGGCTGAACCCACAGAACTTTCCTTGGTTACATGCACTTCTCTCTGTTATTCTCTTCCTCTGTGCAGCCACAGGATTAACAGTGAAGGGTGGAAGCACTTCAGCTAAATCTCCCTCCCCTGCAGCGATCGTGCAGCATGGACTGCTCTGGATTGAAGCGCACCACTCAGAGACAAGTCTTTGCACAAAATGGTGTGTGAGAAACACATCTGGAGTGCTAGGCCATGACCCTCTTTTTTAGCACTGGGGATATGCACCTTTTTAGCACTGGGAAAAGCAGATGAACATTTTTCAGTGACAGCGGTGTGTTTGACACATTCACACAACTTACCCTTCAACACTTTACCCCTTGACACTGTTGAAAATTCAGACATCTTGTGCTGCCAGTGGCCTATTCTTAGTTTGTATTAGCAAACTACTTGTGCCATCACTGAAATTATTTTGTCCCCTAGATAAACAATTAGACTAAACATTTATTTGTCACAATTTTAATGAGGTGAATATAGCCAGTAGTGATCTGTCAGTGATGATATTAATGCTGTGTGCGACAGTTTTTACTCTGCACTGTGCTCATTCACATGCAATGTACAAGTCATATCTAAATACAGTCCTCGTCTATGTCGCCTTTCCCTATCTCTCCCCAATCCTTTGATATCTGCGTTGACTTCAAAGCAGTGGGCTACAGCGTTACCTGATGCTAATAGTCCACATGAAAGAGAATCCGTTTGAGGTGTGAGCTTTTGGGAACTGACGGAGCCTCTTGGGGGGACCCCATTCGCTTCTCCGTCAGCCCAGACAACCTATTCCCCAGTTTCTAGTTAGTGGTGACTTCTAAAAGACCTTCAGAGATACAGGGAGAGATAGCATGCATACATCAGTGGGCTGCAGACCTTTTAAACATGAGCCACAGGAAAGTGAAGGCCAGTTCAAAAGGATTTATGCTGTCTGCACCCTGATATATTACTTGCATGTGGTTTTGGTTTACTGACTTGACAAATATGGAGACAAAAGCTTTAGTACTGACGCCTAGTCCAGTCAACAAGTGTTAATAGGAATATTATAATTTAGTACTACTGCTTGAAGTGATCCACTAGTTAGCATAGCTATACATCATCCTGTCAGATAGAGGAGCACAAAACTGGCTATAGACTCTGAGGAGTTAGGATCTTATTAGCATGAAGATCACCACAATGTGCAATGATTTATTAAACCAAAAATACATATATATGTGGTCTTACTAGAATACATTTTGTAGAGACAGGGTTGTCATCTCAGTTCTGGTGCCCAAAAGATGTAGTCAAAGCTTTAGCAGCTATGGAATGACTGAATACTGAGCCAACCAATGTCAGTTTGTGTCACATGAAAGTTATTTTTATTTTTTCTGATTAGGTGTTAGGAGTGACTTTGGATGTTTGAAGTTGTTTTGTGCTTTTTCTGAACTTAATTGTTTCTATTCCCTAGGCAGTTTACAGTTAGTACTCTTGCTGCAGCATTTTATATCAAGACTCTTCAAGGAGCTTGTAGAGCAACCTGATAATAATGAATTATAACATGCCAGCATAGAATTAATAAATGCATGACCTAGCTTTTCAGCATCACTCTGAGACAGGATATTCCTAATTTTAGCAATATTGCACAAATGAATGAAGGCAGTCCTATAAGTGTTTATTGTGCACGGCAAAGGACATATCCTGATGAAAAAAATGACAAAAAATTCCTCGTAGTGTTACTGGAGGCCAAAGTAATACCATCTTTCTAATATTTTACAAATGACTACAATAAACACAGTTTTGCTTGAAATTTAAAAGTAGGGAATTAGAGGTCATCCAGGGTTTCATGTCTTGAACAGTCGAACCCCTAAGAAAGTCATTTTGACCCCTAGGCATTTTAAAAATTGTATGAATCCATCATCCCATGTTACATGACTTTTCCTACAGTGGGATTATTCATCAAATACCTAATATTTGGGTGTGCAGGACCCAAAGAAAAAAAATTATGACCACTTAGCACAGCTGCGGATGTCATTTGGACCCAATGGAAATTGTTTTAAAATCACTACTGGATTGCCTATCAACATGATTGTTTATGCAAATTTTGACATGAAGGCTACTATAACCTGAGCCAAAGCAGGCTAGACATGATTGAAAAATAAATATTTAGTAAACTATAGTTAGATAAAAGATGGGTAATAACTGCCGGGCTAAGGATGGGATTTTGAGCTGGAGCAGAGTGGGTCAGACCGGGGAGTGTGTGACGGAATGCATGGAGAATGGAGCGAGTAGCTGTCTGTGCAAAGCAGCGGGGCAACTGTAGCTGAACTAAACTGAAAGTCCAAAGTGAGAAGAACTAATCTATGCAAATACAGATGAAATCCAAACCACAACAGTGAAACAGCTTTCAGGTCTGAGCAGGAGAGTTG
This sequence comes from Pundamilia nyererei, assembly GCF_000239375.1. Taxonomy (NCBI): domain Eukaryota; kingdom Metazoa; phylum Chordata; class Actinopteri; order Cichliformes; family Cichlidae; genus Pundamilia; species Pundamilia nyererei. The sequence goes on along the minus strand of NW_005187476.1, from coordinate 2,610,702 downwards.
AGACAAAGCGGCGCACTGTGAACACTTTAAGAGAAGCTGCAGATTTGCTAATCTGAGGCAGATGTGGATGAGATGAAAAACTCTGCCTGTTCTGCGTTTACAATAATTATTTAAAATGTGTTTCTTACGTGTTTGTAGCTAGCTGTGAGGTCTGTTTTAAAATGTAGGGAATCAGCTGTTCAATCTGTTTCACAATGAACAGTCTGTTTTTACTTTAGCGCAACTAATCCCACAGATCTCGCAACTAGATCTGTTGGCTGTTGTATTATTTGTAGCATCCTTTGTTTATTAGATTTTTGGTTAACTGGGTAATAAAAGGCCAGCACCTTAAAGTAACCAGGATCACCTTATTATTATGACGTTATGGCAATCAATCAATCAGTATATAAAAACTCTAATCCAGAGATATTACCATTTTATTTCCACCAGGTTATCATATTTTTATCAACA
>NW_005187476.1:2599295-2603142 GCF_000239375.1 Pundamilia nyererei | reverse complement strand
TTAATATATATATATAATAAATTATTTGGACTTGGTTCTCCATCTGTATCTTTGATTTTACACGACTTGTATAATAGTTAATGCCAGCTGTTGGGAGAATGTGTTATGCTGCATGTTTGATGACTTAAAAAATATTCCATTTGTTGTGTTTATGAGTGCCTTAATGTCTGTTTCTTTATGGCTATGAAATACTACCACTTACAAAAGCATTTATAAAACAAACACAAAAAACCACATATGAAGTCCAGGCAGCAGCAGTATACACTTTCACATCTTATTTCATAGTGCGTTTCGTTGATGCACTTTGTAACTCATGAGTCTGTTGTCAAGGTCATGACTGACAAAGATAGGCAAGAAAATTTTGATTTCAGATCAGAAGGATCAACTCCAACTATTCCTGGGTCAGTCAGGCCGGTAGAGATAATTTCATACAGAGAATTTAATAATTAAATTATAACTTTCTGTTTAACAGTGAAAAGTTTGTTTTTTCACAGCTTTTCCAGTTGTGGTTCTGAGGTTTGATTTGAATCCTGAAAGCGCTGTGGCTGCCTAAACACCCTTTTCATTTGACTCTAGTCATTTGGAACATTTTCTCATTCAAACCAGGGCTTTGATTAAAAACAAAGGGCTGCTTATCTCAAAGGGCTGGGTTTCTTCCACTAGCCTTTGAAAACAGCTCGCAGCAAATTATGGTAAATAAGTGTACAAAAGCTTCTCCTTGTGTATATGCAGGTCAGCTTTCTTCAAAATGTTGGCCTACAATATGGCAAACAACAAAGTGTTGTCATGCATGTGGGCAAGACAAATAACGCTGATCTCTGTCTGTGTTCGTTTTATGTGTTTCTTTTTTTCCCTCTGCCTCATTTCCTTGCTTCACTTCAACATCAATCAGTTGCAGATGGAGAAACTAATAATTTCCAACAACTCCTGATAGGCAGCTTATCTCTAAGGAAAGTGGACCTCTTGCAGCCAGCATCAATGATACCGGCTTTTTCATGTTCCAAATTAATTCCTGAACATAATAACTAGAGGCAGTTTGGTGAAAAGAGGATTTCATTTATAATTAAACAACACTCACAGATGTATTAAATGACTCAAAGCTTTTGGCTATGAAGTTCTAACCTCTGGACAATCAAACAGCAAAATAAGGAAACATGCTGAAAAAAATATCAGTGTTCTCAGGCAAGTAAAAACATGTTACTCTGTCTTTGTTCCAGTAAAATTACTCCTCTGTATTCTATTCTTAGAACACTATATAAGTGGTTGCTTCATGTCACGGTTCTAATCACAATTTCATGTTATCCTTCTATTTCTCATCTGCAGAGGCAAATTATTTGGTGTCAGGCAATTGCACCCCAATTTCAGTTCATTCTAATGTTAGTCTTGTGACATGGACTCTCTTGCAAAGGAGCTGCAGAGGAGCACTTGTAATGGATTTTAAATCAAGCCACGTTCCAAGCTTAACTGTGAATATCATGAGGATCAGTTTGAGATAATGATGTCCTGTGGTTTCTGCCCACACTGTTAGGCAGAATTTGTTGCCCTATGTTAAAATACCTGCTTCTTCGGGCCCAGTTACTAGAGTTTGGCATCACATTGCATCCAATTGCATCATGTTGAACCTCTTTGAAGTTCCAGTGACACTTCTTACACCCTTATTCAGGCTTGTCTTCCACTCCTTTGACCTAAATATAAAGAAAATAACAAATGAAAAAGCTATCCAGCAACAGAAGTATGTGATGCTGTTACAATGTCACATACCAGAAAGGGACAATGTCATTCTCTATCAAGCACCTGTTTGTGTATCTTGTAAAATGATTAAAATGGATTTGGTGTGCAGTCATGTTCTTAAAGGGCTGGACTCAGATCTCAGACCTTTGTGTTCTTTTCTCTGTCAGTTAATAACTCCAGACTCACGTCACATCACTCATATCTGTTTCTGTTGTTCTGTCTTGCTCATTTTTTTTTATCTCAGTCTATGCATCATTTGATCTTATTTTATTTGCACCTCACTCTGCGTGTATTTAAATGAACACCTATTCTAACTATTCCTCCAGGTTTCTATAACTACTCCTTTCATTTCATTTTATTATCCTATCACTTTTGGTCCTTGCTATCGCTTGCTCTGCGCATGTCCTCATACTCTCTCACTCGGTAGAGCAAGACATTGTGTGCAGACGCTGCCAGTCTCCAAAGACTGAAGCCAACTAATGCACAGCAAATACTAACCAGCCAAGCCAGGCATGCATAACGTAAAAGGATGGGCTCTCGTTTTTTTGGGCTGGAGCCAATACACTCGGGCATTAACACCCTCCTTTCCACCCATACATTCAAATAAGCCACTGGTAGTTTGCACAGCTCAAGCTGCTGACATACGTATTCAGTCAGGACCCAAATTATTGGTTTTCTCACCAATCACCCACAGGGACCTGTAAGCCAGAATGAAGGATCGCATGAAAGAAATGTCTCTCGCTCTCTCTCTCTCTGTCTCTCACTATCTCTAGCTCTTTCTCGCTGTTATCTTCTATTTGCCCTTGAAGTCATTTCATATTCAATCAGCGGAAGCTGAGGAGGCATTGCACGTTGTTGAGCATGCAGGTCATTTGTAAAAGCTAATAGACACTAAGTGAAAAGGAAGGAAGACTGCTCTGTGAGTTTGCCAACATTTGGTAAGTCCCGGAGCTTACAAATGTGCCCCCAAAGTTGCAAATGAACAAGTCACTCAGCAGCTGTGTGAGAAAATACATTAGGTCATTATGCTAACATAGTTAAAACCCTTGTATGGCTTCAATATTGACACAGTAGTCTTAATCCAACACTGAATATATCAAAATTACATAGTCATGCAAATTTAATATCCAAGTTTCTTCCAGCTGAGTTTGCTTTCCATTCGTGCTGACATGACAAGCATTTAATATGTACTACAAACCCCCATAAAAAGCGTACAACGAGAACCATTGTAACACAGCACAGAGATGGTTAATCACAAAGAATCTGGTGACCTATCAATTCGAAGAATGGGAACATGAACAGCTAGCTTTATGATATCACAGCTTAATGAAAGTAGTGCCTTTGTTCCTCCTGTGGTACACAAATGTTGGAGCTGCTTGAACCGGCATAAATAGGCATTTGAATTATATCAGGGGTAGCATTTTCATCAGATGAGAAACCCGGCAGACAGGCACCCCTGCAGTGGATGACAAGTGGTAACATATGGATTGATAAAGCATGAGCTCAAACAAAATCACACCAAGGCTGATATAGTGTTGCAGGCAGCATACTATATGTCAGCAATAAAGCAAATTGTTCCATTTCAAAGTTAGAGCGACAGCGAGGCTGTGAGAGATAGACCTAGAGGCAGGTAAATTGTCCATTTCATTATTGATAAGCATCATAGGCAGAAACCAGTCATCCCTTATGATTGACAGCTGACGCTCAACCACTGATTTTCCACATGAGAGAGAGAGAGAAGCAACTAAAGCAATGAAGGATGTGATAGTCCAATTTCACTTCAAATGGAGCCCTAGGTGCAGGAAGACAGGCAAAGTGAAAACATATCAATGTACCTTTTAAAAAGCAAGTAATTCAAAGAAATATTAACTAAATAACATATTCTGCTTCACATACTGTTGCATACTGTGTTTATGGATTTTAAATGGACTATTCTGTTAAAAAGTAATGAAGATAAATAATTAGTCCTCTGTGATTTCATTTAACACTTTTCTTTATTACACATCAATTACGAAGACTGAACAGTAGAAGTTGCTGTTCTGAAAGGAACAGACCTGTTTTCCAACCCATTTGGCATAAAAAATTAATATGAAGTAATTATCTCTCTCTCTCTCTC
>NW_005187476.1:2542927-2598755 GCF_000239375.1 Pundamilia nyererei | reverse complement strand
ATTTACCATTTGATGTTTTCATTGGCATTAGAGTGAAAGTTTTACTATTGTCTCTTTTTGTCAGGACCAAAACAACGTTAAGCTACTGTCAGGAAAAATAAGTTTAAGCTTTACTATTTTTTACTAGCTCTACTCATAACATTGATCCGCTTTTGTACCATTTGACTGTGATTGATTGTACTTCATTACAGACACAGAGCGCTGGAGAACCATCAGCCAAGTACTCATTTCTGTTATGTTTAGCCTTCTTTGAAGGCAGTTTGAAGTCCACCGAATGGAGTCCATGCATAATTGGTGTATTGTAATGTAAATTTGGCACAGAGAAGTCCACGTGGTCACAAAAAAACAGGGAGACATACAAACATCAGCAAGGACCTTTAAACTCACCATCTGAGGATGAAATTTATGTCACTCAGACACGAGCAGACAGTAGTAGACTCATGGATGCCGAAACTATAATCGAAGCTTAAGAAGTGATTATGCCTTTTAAAGTACTCAAATCACTCAAAGTTACTGCAATAGTCATTTACTTGTAAATGAAATGAAATTGTGAAATACAAATGGACACGCACATAATATGGCAAATTTAACTGCAGGTCTGATGCTGTGAGATATGTACCTAAATAAAGACTGTAGCACTATTTGACCCAGTCAGAATGATCCCAACCCAAGGAGCTGGCTCTGTATGCCTCTTTTCAAAATGCTCTTCATGCACCCACTACAAAAGCCAAGAAATGGCTTTGTGGACTGCACTCTCCTCTCTTGTCCTGGCATGTCCACAGTGGTGGCCCTCCACCAGACAGGTTTTATCTACCACCATGTGGAGCACACTGCCTCTGGCATAGAAGATCTGCCTGCATGTGTGAACTGCCAAGAATGACTGCCATTTGGTGTAAGCACAGAACATAGGTCTGTTAAAGCTATTCTTCAGTGGATCTGGATAATTGCAGATGTGACGAACAGGGCATGTTTCTCCTAAGCTCTGTGTATCTGACCCTGAACCCAACCTGAAGCTACCTCTGACAATGAGGAAAACACAGTATTGCTTGGATGAAAGCATTTCTGTTTTTCTGCAGTCCTGCTTTCTTTGCTGGTGAGGCATTTAACTGCTGGCAGTAAAAGGGACTGCTGAAGAGATCAGAATCCCTCTTGATGACTCCCTGTTGCATAGTCTCACATGATTTTAATTTCACAAACCAGGTGAGGCAAGGAAGTGATCAAACATGACATATCCCATTTAAAAGAAAAAGTATAGTGCAGCATTATAAAAGGAGAAAATAACTGTGTCAGTTTTGTATTTAGCAATAGTTTCAGACCAGATAAACTATTGTGTTAATCAGCTAGTGGCAGTGATGGGTGATAGTGGGTAGTGGGTGAGAACATTGAGGCAATTTGTTTAGACAACTCAAAGTCAACTCATCGCTAACTCAAAGTTAACTGTAATTTGTCCTTATTGGTTTATCTTGTAAGGAAAATGCATTACTTAAAGAACATACTGTAAGCTGCACAACAGGGTGAGATGACCCCAGCAGATGTTTTTTACTCATGCTTGATTCCCCCAAGAGGAAACTCTGTGCACCATAACACAAACACACAGTTAGGAAATGAGAAAAGATCAAAAGATAAAGAGCAGCAGACAGGTAAAGAAATTTACGCTGCCAACACAGAACACAGAAAAATAAGCTCTATGAGTTTACCATATGCCTTCACTGTGCTGCAGAAGTCACCTGGGTGCTTAAATTCAAAATGACTCACATCAAACAGAATGCAAAAGAAAAAAAAGGCACTCTTAACAGTACATGTTAAATGTTACAAATCAAATGAAAGCAGCACTGTTAAAATCATCCATTCATTTGTTTACAGAGGCTATGAGTATACATTTTACCTAGCTGTATGTTAATGCTTTAGGTTTGCTGTGTTTTATAGTTTCAGTTTATCAGATTCAAAACATTGTGCTCTGTTAGCTCAGGAGTGGCTGGAGAGACATTGTTTTAATGGAACCAAAGTACAGTGGTTCTCACTAATGCATGGAAATGGTTGTCAACAGGCTTTCAGCTGCTGCACCACAATTAGAGCTCTGTCACTGGCCGACGGATGGCTAGCTTCCCATCGCACTGAATTACAATGCTGTCAAGTGTCTCATATCACTTATGAGGTTGGCAGCACATATCCTTTCCTAAAATATCAAGGCTGGTTCTGACACTGCACAGTTAATGCACGCTTCATATTCAAAAGTCTGTCAGAACTGATTGGCAGTAAGCTGAGTGAGCTCATTAATTTTCCTCTGTGTGCAAGTAAACCAAGTCAGAGCTAAAGAACAGAGTAATTTAACTCTCCATACTTCTGTTTCTTTTTTATCCTCCATAGGAATGTCCACATAAAGACTGGTGAACAAGTGTTAGTTTTAATAAAGCCATAACCATAGCTCATTAACAGCAATGTGAGATAGCTGGCTCCTTCGAAACATGCCTTTTAATGACCCCCCTGGGACAGATCATCTGAATATGCAACAGTGATCTTTTTATGTATGATAGCACACTCTCTAGGGCTTGCTGTGAATTGGCAACAACCATGCATGCACCTTCAAAAACCCTCTTACAGATACTGGCGTGCATTCACACAAACACCGCGGTATTATAAATTTGCTAGACAACTACATGGCTAACAAAGAAAGGTCTCCATGGAAACAAATCTACTCTGGAATTTCATTCACTTCAACAACTGCTTGTACGTTTGACAATGTTCCCTTAAAATTACATTGTTTTCCTTGCATCTTTTATGCATTTATTGGCTCTTGCCATATTGACAAACTTAGTGTCATGTTATACTATATACATTATTTTAGTCTAAGGAGCTTGGAAAGAAAAGCGTCTGGACTTCTTTGAGTTGCTTGAAGACGTTTCACCTCTCATCCGAGAAGCTTCTTCAGTTCTAAGGGTCAAATGGTGGAGAGTCCCAGATTTAAACCCAGTGGGAGTTTCCCCCCAAAGAGGGACAAAGGACCCCCTGATGATCCTCTACCTAATCACATGAGCCAAGGTGTGAAAGCGGGTGTGGGTGACAATCAGCCAGGGTTTCGGGTGAGCTCATTGTGAAACCTGGCCCCACCCTATCATGTGATTTTCTGAGGTCAGATGGCCCAGGATGTGAGTGGGCGTTAAGGTGCTTGGGAAGGGATCTCAAAACTGGATTATAGATGCCAGACAGTTGGTGTCATAAAGCACCGCCTCTGTTCAAAGATGGTCGCTCACAGTGGACGTAAATGGCTTCTTTCACTACTCTTTCAAAGCATCTGTCCTCTCTGTCCAAAATGTGAACGTTGTCATCCTCGAAAGAGTGACCTTTGTCCTTTAGATGCAGATGAACTGCTGAGTCTTGTCCTGTGGAGGTGGCTCTTCTGTGTTGTGCCATGCGCTTGTGAAGTGGCTGTTTGGTCTCTCCGATGTAGAGGTCTGGGCATTCCTCGCTGCACTGTACAGCATACAACACATTCGGGTGAACCAGTTTCTGGCTGAGTGTGTTACTGGGTCTGAAGTACACTGGGATGTCGTGCTTGGAGAAAACTCTCCTGAGTTTCTCTGATATACCGGCTACATAGGGGATGACAATGTTGTTGCGTCTGTCTTTCTTATCCTCCCTCGCTGGTGTCTGATCTTCTTTTCTGTGCATCTTTGCTGACTTTATAAACGCCCAATTAGGATAACCGCATGTTTTAAGTGCTTCCTTTATATGTGTGTGTTCCTTCTTTATCCCTTCAGGCTTAGAGGGAACATGTTCTGCCCGGTGGTGTAGGGTCCTGATTACCCCAAGTTTGTGTTCCAGAGGGTGATGGGAGTCAAAGAGGAGGTACTGGTCCGTGTGTGTGGGCTTCCAGTAAACTTCAATGTTGAGGTTGCCATTCTCTTCAATGTGCACAGCGCAGTCCAGGAAAGGCAAACAGTTGTCCTTTGTGTCTGCCCTGGTGAACTTGATGTTTTTATCCACGGCGTTAATGTGCGCAGTGAAGGATTCCACTTCTTGTCTTTTGATTTTGACCCAGGTGTTGTTTACATATCTGTACCATTGGCTGGGTACTCTCCCTTTAAAAGAGCCAAGAACCTTTTCTTTCCACTTCCTTCAAGGTTGGCTACAATAGGTGACACGGGGGAGCCCATGGCGCAGCCATGTTTTTGTCTGTAGAAACCCTCGTTGTATTTGAAATATGTAGTGATGAGGCAGAGGTCTAACAATGTGCAAATCTGATTGGTTGTGAAGTTGGTTCTGTCTTCCAAGGGGCTGTCTTCTTGTAGTTGTTTTCTGACAGTCTCCACTGCCTCCGTGGTGGGTATGCAAGTGAAGAGAGAGACTACATCAAAGGACACCATGGTTTCATCTGGGTCCAGGGTAAGTTTCTGGACCTTGTCGGTGAAGTCGGTGGAGTTCTTGATGTGATGTGGGGTGTTCCCCACAAGAGGTGCTAGGATGGTAGCAAGGTGTTTCGAGATGTTGTAAGTGGCTGAGTTTATGCTACTGACAATGGGTCTGAGCCGCATATTTTTAGTGCTTCCTAAAATAAGTGCCACTGGCATAAAACTTTACTCAACTGCATTGTTTGAAAGTTGCAATCCAACAGATGGACTCACTGCCTAAGTTTCCGATCCAGCGCTCTTTGTAAAAGGTGCCAAGTTTCTCTTTAGAAGAGATGTTTTCTTTGCTTCTCCAGCTTTCTTGACAGCACTTTAGCATTAGCCAACTTCTTCCAACACATGAGGCACTTAAGCTGGGAGCTGTTAACATCTCTGGTTTAGCTCAAGACTTCTTATGAGATACCTTAAGACAAACTTTATTTTACTTATTTATTTATTTTTTAACCCAATTAAATATAAAATGCAGTTTTAAATTTTAAGCTACCTTTAGATGCTTACTCATCATTAGGGGTTACTAAACAATTAATTTGGCAGCTTCACTCCAGGTGCAGCCCTAAAGGGAATTTGTCTCTCCAGAGGGATTGAAACCAGCACTCTTCCCTTTGGCAACCGAATGTGCTAATCATTACTATGGAAACACCTACTGTACTCGGGGAAACCCCCCCCCCCAACGTCCTCTTCCTCATTAACTGTCATTATATTTTTTGGAATGCTAAGTATAATTTCAGCAGCCATATCCAGTGCTGATTACTGCCAGACTTGTTTGAATCAAGAAATTACTTTATTGGAGCCTGTTTCATGAAGTAAAAACAGAGCTAACAGATCTCCAAATGAAACACATCATGCCACAATCTACAGAAACAGATGATTGACAAATTCTCTGTCTGAAAAAGATCAAAAAGCCATTTCTTTGACTTCTGGTATTCAGTGAGGCAAAGGTTAAAATATCAATACTACAGTCTAAATATCAGGAGAGCAAATCAATATGCTTTCAGATGTGTGGCTACATGAATTCCAGAAGTCAAAGAATTCATTATCCAGAAAACTTGGAGTAGTGGTGAATCATTCCAGAAAAAGGCCAGCCTACCAAAATGTTTTCAACAGCACAATAACAACTCATCCAGCAGCTCCAAAAAGAACCCGGAACATCTAAAGAACTACACTTTCCTCAGTTAAAGTCAGCATTGTTCTTTCAGCAATGAGTTTCTGCCCTATTAGATCTGGCATGAAACTAAATTTCCTAAAAGACAGAAAATCATGCCAACAGTTAAAGTTATGGTCTTTGCAGCTTTACCACCTGGATGACTTTCCATAAGTGAACCATGAATGCTTCTCTTATCCTGATGGAGAACCCCTGGTTGTCAGTTTGTGCTCTGAAGATCAAGCATACTTGGGTTATGCAGCAAACACACAATTTACACACACAATTGCATTTACTTGGATTATCTTTGTCTAACATTAAACTATCTTTGATTATCTTAAACATGCAAGTGTTTAAAAGAGAAGGAAATCAGGAAGGAGGCAAATGCTGTTTCCATCACGGTACTTTGTAATAACGTACAATTTTACTTTGTTCTTTCACTTAAGACAATATTGTACTATTAAAACATTGAACATGCTATTATATATTCAACTGCAATTGCTTTTTCTATTTTTATTTCCATTTTTAATCTCTGTTTTTTACTTTCTATTTTATGGTTTTCTTTGTATCTGTACTGTATTACATTATCTTTTTATGTTTCGTCAATAGATTTACAGGCTTCATCTATAAAATAAATGGGTGGCAGAATTATAAATCACATGCAAAAAAAGGTTAAGCATTAATTATGCACTTTAGGCAACTTATATATGATATGAGGTCATTATAACTGCACATATTATAAGTGCATAGAGGAGTGCAGTGCTTCATTATGAACTCACAGAAAAATCTCCCCAAACCTTTTTTTTTTTTTTTTTACCAAGACAAACTTGTTATATTGGCCTCTATGTGTGCAGCTCTTTCCTGAAAAAGTGTTTAATACAACTGTGTGATGCCAGTTTGGCATGCTTTTTTGGCATGGCTCCTTTTTGCACAAACCTTTGGAAAAGAAGCAAAATGGCACATTATCTCCTGCGTACAGAGGTATTTACAAGAAGTACAGACAGCCAAAGTGTAGGTGTAGTGAATGTTCAGCTCATAGCATTTTTTAAAAATTGCCAAAAAGACTAAGTATAATGTCCCCAGTTCTTATTGATCACTCTTTCTTGTTATGCCAAGGATCTGAAGGGGGAAAGGGGAAGCTCAACACCAAAGAAAGAAAACATGTTCACTGGACTGAAAGAAAACATTTCATCAGTTTTATATACATACTGTAGAGTTCACTTAGATCTCTATCACTATGTGTAAAAAGCAGGACACAATAAGTTCTTTCTTTCAGCTGTCATTCAAAGACTATTCCCACACCTTAGTAAGTGGGACTTTTGAGCATGAAAATGGACATATAGATTCAAGATCTTTTATTTGTCACATGCATAGTTATACACAGGGGTGCACATAAGCGGTCCGCAGGTGCGCATTCGCTGGCAAAATAAAAGACACGCACCAGATAAGAAGTTGCAACGCGCGTTTGCGTACATAAAGGCACTGTTTTTGTCTGCTAGAGTGGGATTTTCACAATCTCTGTGCGTTCATCATTTGTTTGAAGCCAGCTCACCTCCTACAACCACTTTTCCAAGAATACGCGCTTCTTTTGCGGTTGGACTCATGACATTTCTTTGGAGGTGGAGGAACACCAAAGTAATTGCTTAAAGAAGCTTGCTTCTTCGACATTTTTAAGAGTTCTAAACAAATGTCTGTCCTCCTCCAGAAAATCTTACGTTTCAACTTCTTATCTGGTGCGCGTCTTTTATTTTGACAGCGAATGCGCACCTGCGGACCACTTATGTGCACCCCTGGTTATAGAAGTATAACGCGCATTGAAATGTGTCCTGATACGCTCATTGACTGTGCAAAAAGAGAAAACATTATATACAATAAGTAAGAAAAATATATACAAAGAGGACATTATGTGCAATAAGTGACTGAATTATATCAGGCATGATATGAGAATGTGAGTCCTGTCTCAGTCAGTTATGGTTGATGGGGGGGCATATGAAAGAAAAGGGGTTGTAAATGAGTGTTTGAGTCAAGTTAATTCATATGAGGATTTCATTATAGCTGTCTTTTTTTTTTTTAATTAATGATGACCACCAGAGTGTTGCGATTTGATTATTTTCCTCTTATGCAAAACTGAAGTCTGTTGCAGCTTCTGGTAGTTATTCACAATGTGTTCACTGTATGTGTATGGAAACAGTAGAGTTTTGGCAGTTACGTGTGACAAATGGTGCTAAGACCCCTCTCCGCTTTCCATTGGTCAGTCGATTTATCCATCTGTTTATCCATATGCTAGAAAACATTTTTGATAAAAGTCAGAAAAGAAATTTTAGGCTATATAGACTTGTGTTCAACTGTCAGTCTTTTTCAGCATCAGTCTGTGGAGGTTGACAGATGGCCTATATCTTTTCTCACCAGATAGCCACATAAGAATGTGACATAAATGCAATGTGTCAAGATCTACATTTAAAAAAAAATGCATAATGTACAAAATATTTTAGCAAGTGCATCTTGCAAGTTTTCAGTCTGTTCTTTTTATTAATCCAAAAGATTCTCCACTGCTTAATTTATACAGTGACATTTCAAGAAAATCTCTCTTTTAATTAATTTGTTTATTAAATAAAACTTCAAGGAATGACTGATTTTTAGCTATGATAAGTGCATTGCTCTAAAGTTAGATAGGGATGTGTCCACATGAACTCCCTCTATATTAAGAAACAGAAATTACGCAGGCAGAGCTGCTGGTCATCTTTTATGCTCTGACTGTTGCAAAACAAGCAACAGCACATCATAATGTGGATTTCTTGTCACTTTGAGTAATTATTTTACTGTTTACACTGAAAATCAGCAGGCATGTTGGATACTGACCCAGTGAAAATATTTTATGAAGTCCCAACAAAATACAGGAAAATACTAGTTACCAGCTCTGTTTTCCTTGCTAATAACTCCCCCTGGACAACCAATTGCTGGCAGTCCTGATGTCTTTTGATGGATGTGTCTAATACAAAAAACTAACTAAAGACTAAAAAGTAAGAAGTAGACATGATGGAGGATGTTAGGTTAGAGTCTGTCTGAAAAAAATAAAAATGATGAAATGACAAAGACTAGAAATGACATTAATGGATTTATAGAATATGGTAAATCATTATTTGAATTTTAAGTTTCCTCTGCATTTATTACTTTTTATACAAATTTTCCTGATTATCTCTTTTCCCATTAAACTTTCATTTTTAATTATTTATATTCTCATTTATATTCCCTTTGAGTTTTTTTCTTTTCAGAAAAGCTTGTGAATTTTTATATTTTCTTTTCACTGTTCTACTGCAGTATACAATAAGAGGGCTGTCAGTCAAAGTGTATCATGGGGTTAAGTTTGCAATCACTCACTGGCTTGAAAAGGGGATGCATACAATCAGAAGATCATTACATAAATTAGGTGCTTAGCTAATCTAGCTGAAAACAGTCCTATGGGTTACTGATACTGTATGTTTGACCATGAAATGGCCTAGCATGTCCTCAGCACAAAAGGAAAAGTGTGTTTGATGACTCAAGGTTAGCATAAACAGGGACATGCTAAACTATGTATTCTAAATGTGTGAGTCTTATGGTGGGTATCAAAAAAATTAGCATTGTTTTGCAGGTGTTTAATGTGACAGTAAAGAATGGGAGAAATAATTGGTTGATCACCTGTGGACTCTGTAAGTTTGCTCACTTAAAAAAAATCAACAGTCTAATTTTTAATGGTAGTTCCTTTTTAAGATAAGATAAGATAAGATAAAACTTTATTAATCCCTCGGGTGGGTTCCTCTGGGAAATTTGGTGATTTTTACTGGAGAGAGACAGAATATCAACTAAAAATCTAGAAAAAACAAATTACTTCAAAGTATAAATTGTTTTGCATTTTTTGCACTTGTCTATTTCTTCAATTCAAACCTCAATTTATAACTGGTATGCAATTTGTTTGTTTGTTTGTTTGTTTGTTTAGTTAACGTTCCATCACTCTTAAAAGGAAACTACCACTGTTCATTTCTTTGCAAGTGAGCAAACTTGCAAATTCATTTACAAATTTTATGAACACAGACTAAGTCAGTTCATTTCTGAAATGGCCAACCAAGCCTACCAAAAGCAGCACAGGGTGGCAGAAAATATAACATAATAAAGTTTTAAATATGATTCTCTCCAGAAACAACATACCAAAGCAGATCAGGGACAGGAAATGGAAAGAAAATTGAAATTATCTGTATATGGGTAAGATCTAAGGTCAGACCGTGAGAAGAGCTTTTGATATTCTGTGGATGGATCCTAGTAGCTCACATGGCATGCAGGATTCAACCAGGGAAGGCAGCTTTGATATAAACCATTTTCATACAACTGATATGCAGGTTTCTTTCAAAATAGAACATGTTATCCCAACCATTCTGTTGTTAATAAAGACTGTTTTGATTTTCCATGGTGAAGATCTCTGCATGTGTACTCTGTTGAAAAAAAAAAAACACACACACACAAACATTTGCATAAAAAAAGAAATAAAAAATTCATCTAAACACTATATGCATTTTTCCACTGTTCCTAGTGAGTAAATTCCAAAAATATTGTTTCTTATGCTAACCAAGGTTTTTGTGCTGGTATGTATAATATGTCAAATGTCAAATGCAATACTCAGTTGTCAGTTTATTGCATATAGTGGAGCATACTTTGTAAAGGCAGCTGCAGTATAGGTGACTTAAAAAGGTACAACAATAGAAAACAGTTTACAACAAAGTATTTCATTCTGTTAGAGGTTAATTCTATTTATTATTCATGAAACACATGCTAACAAGCTTTTCTCTACAGAATTTCTTATAATAAATATACTCAATTAATAACAAGCATTCAATGTATTTTTTTCCCCTTTTTTAACTTTTAAAGGGCTTTTGTTTTAGATCTTGTTTTCCTGCTGGTTTCTTTGGAAGAAACAGATTGTCATCTGTTATTAACATTGCCTAATATTGTTTTGATGCACTGTAATGACATCTGCATCATTCCTATTTGATATACCTGTAGTACAAAGCAAAATTTATTCTCATCCAGGTGATTTCAAGGTTACCACTGGGTTTTCTGTACTGCGTAGTTGGCTCACCTCTTACCTGCTCCGGAGCAGGTCTGAAAGAACTGCGTTTTCACTGAACCTGTCATGGTCCCGAAGCTAGTGAATCCGTGTTTATGTTTTGTCATTACTAATGTTCTTCAATTTACTTAGTTTATAGTTATTTATTTATGATTTCTAGTGTTTTGGTGTTACTGTGTCTCCCTGGTGTCCCCTGTGTTATCTCCTGACATCCTTGTCTCTACATTCATGTAGTTCCTGTTTTACTTTGACAGCCTCATGACCCATGTTCAGTTTTTTGAGTTTTGCTTTCTGTCACTACCTGATCCGTACTGGAAACCCGATCCGTACCACGCATGCGCAAATGTTACATCACTTCCTCCCTGATTGAATAAAAGCGCTGTAAAATAGGAAGAATGGCGCATAATTACAGACTTAATAATACATACTTAGTAATGTGTCACATGAAGATTCATCAGCCAGATTAAGTGTTTAGTGACAATTGACAGTGATAGCGGACATCGTCATCACTATTCCAATCAATCCTCTCCACACAGACAAGGTATCACTAAATCAAATTTGAAAAGGAAAAAAACAGAAGAACAACGCTTGGACACTGCTAGCATAATGGGCAGGGTTTTGACAGGGCTCCCACTAGCGATGTGCGATACCACTTATCACTTAATAATGCAGAATTATCATGTAGAAATAAAAAACTGAAGTTGTGCGCTAATTGAATACCTTGCCTGCCTGCAGCACTAAAGGACTCTGTGAGAGACGTCTGTCTCGCCCTAGCAGCACCTGTCCCTCTCCTCCTCTTCAGTTCGCCTCAACATACGCTCGTCATATTCTGTGATATGATTTACTCTGAGGTGCTTGACAAGGTTAATGATGTTGCCACAACCATACATGCCAACCCTCCTGATTTTTCCGGGAGAATCCCGAATTTCAGTGCCCCTCCCGAAAATCCACCATTCTCCCGATTTTCCACCAGGACAACAAAATTGAAAAAAACATATCTCAGAATAGCGCGGCACAGCCAATTCCAGTTTCCAACAATGGCGGCAGCTACTTAGTTTTAATATTACTCTTATTTCTCTTTCTGGGTCGCAAAAAAACCTTTTAACATATTTTCAGGTGAGAATGTAGCTGTGTAAACTTCAAATATCTGAGCCGCCACATCATCTTCAAACCCCCGCGGTCTTTCACTACTCGGCTTAAACATGCTATATAAGTCACTTAGATACCGTAACTTAAAAATGTTATTGTTTGGCTTTTTCAGTGTTTTACTTGTTTGTGAGTAAATCGGTTTGGCTGAGAATAAAGTTATTAGAGTAATTTATTGCAGTTTACTTGTATTTGCTTAATTGTTTACTAAATTTTTGAGGTGTGAAATAAACCGCAATGGAGTTTGAAAACAAAATATGGGTGTGTGCGGTTGGAGAATGTGTTTGTGGGGGGGCAACATTTTTCTTGTAAAACAAAGGGGGGCCTAGCAAAAACAGTTTGGGAACCATTGGGAGCCACTGCTCTAGCTGATCATTACATGAAGGAGCCTTTCGAATACAAGCGCGCTCATGCTCACAGGTGTACACATGAGTGCTCACAGACACACCCTACACCCTTTTTGGCTCCTACTTCAAAGCACACTGTGCGCTGTCGATCCGATCTTATGTGCTGCACAATAATATTCAGTATTTAGTATTTACTGTTATATTCACAATGATTATCGTGATGATGTTGTTTATTATATTGCTCTCCTTTTTTGCTTGTTTTCTCTTTTTTCTTTCTCAACAGATGATCCAGGTGATTGATATATGTATTTTTTGTCTGTTTGTTTTGTTTGTTTTTGTTTTTTTCCCCTTTATCACAGTTCCTCTTCCCTGCTGTTTTTTTTCCCTACCTCTCTTTCTTTCTCCCTTTTCTTTCCCCCAGTCATGTATGTCCCGTGTGTAGCAAGTGAAAATAAAATAAATAATAAAAACAAAGGTCAATCAAATGGACCAATATGGCAAGGCCGGGATGGTCCATTTGGTAAAGTAAATCCGTTGGGCATCTTTCTTGGCCTTTAGACAATAATTCTGATGGCAAAAGAACCAAACGGGACAGGCGGAAAAAAAAAAAGTTCAGTTTACAATCGGGTTCATTCGCTCGGTCAGCAAGTGGAGGTATCCTTGTAAACTGGGGAGTAAACTGCCATTAAATGAATAGGAGAAGAAGAGAACATCTGCACATGCACGGTACGAATTGGGTAGACCCGATTTGTACGGTCTCAACTTTGCACATGCGCAGTAAGGACCGAGGAGTTCTGATCCGTAACTATCCGTAACTTTTTTTTTCCCGTTTTTGTCTACATTATATTGAAATGTTTCATTAGTGCAAGCATTTTAAGCGATACTTATTATTGTTTACATCTTAACAGATACTCTGACCCATAACTATCATTAAATGCTTCGAGCGGAAGTAGTGACCTTTTGCACATGGGTGGCACCGATCGGGTACTGACATGTCCTCTCTATCTCGTCTTGTCTGATTAATCTCAGCTGTGTTATCTGCCTGTCTGCCATTTCCTCATTACCCTGTGTGTATATATAGTGTGTGCTTCCTTCTTTTCCTTGTCGGTCTCTCTGTGTGTCCTTCATGTTTCCTCTGCCAGCTTTCCCTGTGTTTCCTGGTTTCTCACTCCTTGCTTCTGGTCTCCGTCCTCAGGTTATATGTTTATGCTTAGTTTTCCCCAGTCTAGGTTTTAGTTAGTTTTATCTGTTCCTACTGTTTGTAGTTTTTGTAAAGCCGACAGTAAAGGCTTGTTTTACGACCCCACTCGTCTCCATTTGCCTGCACTTGGGTTCTCAATCTCCTTAGCCTCGCTGTCTGCCTCGCCAGACGTGACAAGCCATTTGTTTACAGCATGTTTTAAGGACAATATACATCCTCTAGTGGGGGAATGTGTTTTATATGTGCAAATTCTTAAGCTGTAGCTTAGCAAAACCACAGACTGAAACATCCATTCATTTGGTGACACAGAAAATTTGCAGCACTTTTCTTGTTCCACATTTTGTAATGTTACAGGCTTATTCCAAAATATATTAATTTTCAACTGAAAATTCTACACACAATACTCCATAATAACAAACTGAAATATAACATGGACACAAGCATTCATGTTCAGGTGAATCCTATTTACACTGATCATCTGTCAGATGCTTCTTCAACCTGATTTAAGTCCACCTGTGATAAATTCAGCAGACATGATTTGGAAAGGCGCACACCTGTCTATATAAGGCCGCTTAGTTGACAGGTCATAGTACAAATCAAACCATGAAGTCCAAGGAATTGTAGACAGGATTGTGTCAAGGTATAGATCTACAGAACAGTACAGAAAAGAAATCTGCAGAATTAAAGGCTGTGTTACATCCCACAGGATGATGTTGGTTTTCTTCTCTCAACTAACTCCTTATGTTTTGTCTAGGCTCCACCTCTTCTGTCCTGATTGGATGCTGCTCAGAGTCCAGCTAATTGTTAATCAGCAGAGCACTACTTAAGGCCTGTGGAGCTGTGTTTCTGTGCCCTCTGGCCATTTTGGTTGCCACGCCTGTACAGGCTTGCATGCCTTTGTGACCTGTATGTGCATCTTTGTTTTCATGTTCAGACTGCTTGTAGGGGAGAGCTGCCTATTGTTTTGACACCCTGTTTTCTCCTGTTTATGTGTTGTTAGGTAGGTTATGGTTATAGGTTGTATATTTGGTTTTCTTTGGAGTTAGGTAAGTTTCTTTTATTTTCACACCAGGGATGTTTTGTTTGTTATGTTGGCCTTGGCTCTCCCTGAAGTTATACCTCAGTCTGAACCCAAATTTCATCACTAGCATTAAATAAACCTTTTTAAAACTACCATCTTGGCTCCTTCTTCACTATCCACCTTTATGTTCGTCCCTTCAAACCCCCTAGACTAGCCAGGGGACATAACAGGCTCCAATGAGCACAGTGACCTCCATCATTTATGAATGTGAGAAGTTTAGAACCACCAAGACTCTTCCAAGAGCTGGACACCCACCAATCTTACCAATTGGGGTAGAAGGGCCTTAGTCAGGGAGATGATGAAGAATGTGATTGTTACTTGGACAGAGCTCCAGCATTGCTCTATGGAAACAGCCATTTTTGCAGAAGTTATGATAGAAAAATCCATAGACAAGAAGGCCTGGCTGTCAGTCTTTGCTCTAATTCATCCTAAAGATGATGTGTCGAGTCAAGATCAGGACTGTGCAGGCCAGCCAAGTTTTTCCATGCCAAACTCGCTCATCCATGGCTTTATGGAGATATAAATATTAGTGATGCACAGTCCTGTTGGAACAGGAATGGGGCCATCCCCAAACAATTCCCACAAAGTTAGGAGCAAGAAATTTTCCAAAATGTCTTCATATGCTGAAGCATTTACAGTTCTTTTCTTTGAAAGAAGAGTTTATCTGTGAAACAATTCTTTTAGACAGGTGAGATACTACCAAAACCACCCCTTTCATGTGAATATCGAGGGACAAGCCCAGGTGGACCAAGGTGATTTGATGACAGTCTTAGGCTACGTCCACACGTACACGGGTATTTTTGAAAACGCAGATTTTTCTATGCCTTTGGGCCTTTCGTCCACATGTAAACGGCATTATGGGTCACTGAAGACGGTGATTTTTAAAAACTCCTGCCAGGGTGGAGATTTTCAAAATCTGTTTTTGCGTTTAGGTGTAGACGAGGAAAACTGAGATTTACTCGTGCAATGTCGTATTCTTCTTCTAAATTTTATTAGCAGACTCACGCAACGTCAAAGGGGTGTGCCATTTTTGACATCATGCTGTGCGCCACATTTCCAGAAAAACAAACTTTTCAGAAGTACTTAAGGTTTTGTGAGGGTACAAAACCCTGTTTACTCTTTCCTTCAGAGGCTTCTCGACTTCTGATTATCCAACATTTCGTTTTTAGCGTTTACATGTCGACGGAGATATTTTTTCAAAACTGCACGTGTGGAGGGGATGTTTAAAAAACAAAAAACAAAACAGAAAATCTTTGTTTTCAAAAATACCCGTGTAAGTGTGGACTTAGCCTTAGTGTGACCATTTATCCCCGTTGCCAGTGTTAGGGTAACTCAATTTGTAGTACAGGCCCAATATCTTTGTTTTGAATATCCAAAACTGATCATTTATATCAAGATATGCTTGGAAGCGGTATAACTGAGAGAAGGAGCAAGGCAAGTTTTGCTGGAATAAATTTTTAAATTAGTTTTTTTTTTTGTTTTTTTATTCTTCATATAATATACACTGTTTTTAGATCAAGAAAACAAAGGCAAAGTGCAGTGAAAACAACAGTACCATCCAAGACAATCCTTACACATGTACGATATATGAGAAACAATATGAAATAATTGTGAATTTTATACAATATGTACATACTATACCTAAACAGGAGCAGGCAGAATTTTAACACTTATTGAGACCTACTTCCTTTTCACTAAAATACAATCTTGATGAAAACATTCAGCTTAGTTTTCTGTCTTATTGATCAAACAAAAAATGAAGACGAGGCTTCAAAAGAACACAACGAAACAAATCAATCACTGACAAGAACATTTCCCTTATTCATGCAATTAGTTGTTTTTGAACAAACGTGAAATTATGTATTGATGTACTTTGTTCACTTCATTCATAGAATTGTTATGCAAACTCCTGTGATTGCAACGCTGTAATATTTTACATTAGTCCTTACCACTGGCTTGAGGAAAATAAGGATTCCTCTCAGGTCATGATAATTTGGTCTCATTTGTGACAGCTTCTGAATGAGATTGGTTGTTATATACATTATTTTTGCAGTTTTGATGTTACCCAGGACTTTAAATTATACAGTGCATTTAATGTGATAATAAGTAGTTTGATGGTTGTCTTGAAGCCATTTTACTTATTATAATTATTGCTTTTTTTCCTTGCAGAATGTATAAATGTATGTTGGATGAGTATCTGCCATACTTCCACACAGTATGTCATGTAAGAAAGTATGGTAATAATGTTTGATTTATAAAATCTTCAACTCTAAAAAGAATTGCAACAGACTTTGATATTTTGCCTTTAATATAAGTAATGTGGAATTTCCAGGATAATTTGTGATGTATTATTATCCCAAGAAATTGGATTTCGGTCACCTTTTCTAATTCTATTTTTTTCGTCATTATTTCCCCAGTGATAGAATTTTACAATTCTCAGATATCATGGATTTTGTTTTTTGTTTTTGTTTTTTCAAATTCAGTGTTAATTTATTATTGTCAAACCAGTTATTCAGTTTATTTAATTAATTGAAATTAACTGAAGTTGTTCCAAGTTCCACAGCACAATAGTTTGTGTCATCTGCAAACATTACTTTTAATGTCTTTAAAATTGTGGATATGCCAGTAATGTAGATAAGGCCCCAAAAACAGATCTTTGGAAGACCCCATAGACAACAGGTTCTAATTTCAATTTTGTGGTATTTATTCAGGCAAACATTTTTCAGTTTGGCCATTAACCCTCAATAATGCCACCCCTCTAATCCCATAGTTTAGTAAAAGGTCATGGTCATGGTCAACTGCACCAAATGCTTCTTTTAAGATGTAAGAATTTTTTTACAGAATATTTTGTTGTTTTAAAAAGCAGGTGTTACTTTATCTTTAAGCTTAATTAAAGCATGTATTGTGTGTTTGTTTTGGTTTGTTTGTTTTTGGGGGATTTTATTTGGGGGGTGACTAAACATGTGCCGCTGTTCATATAGCACATTGCTTTTTGTGATGAAGTCATAAAATCTAGTGGAGAATATTTTTTCTAGTATCTTACACAACTGGGAGTACAGATATCAGTCTAATGTTTCCAGCTAGAATCAAACCAGCAACTTGTCAGTCACCAGTCAAATTTGTTAACCATTACACTCTGGAGCCACAAATGTGCTAAGCAGGAATATCGTATTAACCTCAAAAAAGGACTAAAGGTTGGGATGTCACTTTTCAGTATGCATGCTTTAGCTAAATCTCTTTAATGTACTATAAATAAAAAAAATCTGCATTGGTCATTAATTTGGTATGAATTAATTTGCTAAGCTCTTAATGCCACTTTTATTTCACTAAAGCTATACATTTAATATTAATGTATGAATTGAATGAGGGGACCATTTAATCCATACCCAAAGCATTTAACACTCTCTAATGTCAAAGCTAATCCAGAAATCCAAAGTTTATCCAAAAACCCACATGTAAGCAATCCTGCTGGTGATACTCTATTGCCCAGTTGCATAGTATGTAAGCATCAAACTGCATCATTATAAGTGACAGAGGAATGGCATTAAAAAATAATTAATCTGAAAATCACTTTGACTACATTTAAGTGATCCAATATTTTAATACTATGGCTTTTAATTGTATGTCTCTGACACTGCATGTGATAATCCAGATCCTGTATCATCTACATCTGTTTCTACTTTGCAATGGGCATGTCTGAATAATATCAGTCCCTTGATAACATGGTGAAAGCATCAAGAGACCTTATATTAACATAGACATTTTATGACGATGAATAACAGTAGGGAAAATGCATGTCAATCTATTATTTGGGCCCTACATAATGAGGATACTCAAAAAATGCCAACTTAATCTTTCAAAAGACCAGTTTTGGTTAACACTAAATTTAGCACAGACGAAAAAGCAAACCTCAAGAAGCAGAGTCAGAAGAGAGCATCCCTGCCACAGTCTGAGCAAAAGGAAGTAAATATCCTAATGTAAAAGGCTCTTCTCTTCGTGTCTTTCCCTGCTAAAGTTGAAGAGGAAACTGTGTGGAGTGGAATTGAAATAACAAATGTCATTAAATGAGAGTGTGCAATAGCAACTGCTCAGTAAATAGTGTGCCTGCTGCCTGTGGTAGATAAGCAAATGGGAGACTGTTTTTTGATGTCGACTGATGGTCCAGACTGTGCAGGCAGCATGGTCACTGGGGAAACTGTCTTCATCACTTTGCACCGAATTGTTCTCCAGTCCCTCCATTAAATTCCAGAAATGGTTGACAAAAATCCACCATTCATAAGTTGATAAAGGATGCCTACTGTTTAGTGGCCACACCCTCATCATTCACATGTAAATTACCTCAGGTTTGACAGTAACTTTAAAGAAAACTTTGTGGTATAGAACTTGACAAACCTGAACTTAATTTCTAGTTTTATAAAAATTCATATAATACACGATAAGAAAAAAATATACACCGCAAATGTTATTGAGCAGCCATGGCTGAATTTGAAGGTTATAGACATGTACATACATGTATGCATAATAATTCTAAAGGGAAAGCACTGTACCTTCGTATAAAAAAACTAAATTAAAATCTCTGTGTGTCCTATTAAATGGGAAATTAAGCAACAAGAGTCTTTTCAGTTTTTTTTTTATAGGGATAAAACTATACTGAACATAAGTGTCTACTCACACAAACACCTGTTGTTGACTCTTTCCTGTTTCTCTCTCTGTTTCTCTCCGCCTCCCTTTTCTCTTTTAAGCATTTTTGCCAATACCACTTCACTCCCTCTATCTCTTGCAGTTTTTCACAGTTCTGCTCCTGGATAAGTGTTGAAGCAATAATTCATGTATGTGTTAAGCTCAGACAGCTTTTTTCCAAAATTACACACCTTTTCTAACTGGAATGTGTCCAGTTAGAAAAGAAAAAAAAACACACTTTGTCAAAAAAGTAAAAAAAAAATTTTGTGTGGGGGATGAATTTATATATTTTTAGGGTAACAATACATAAGTAGATCATTAGTGAAGGAGCATCATTAGGAAGCACAGCCTGCGTTCTTCATTTCATGTGACCTGCTGCTACAGTTAACTTTAGTTTGTACATCCTCTTGCTGAACACTGTCTCAACAACTTTAAAGTGAACTGCAACATTTTGATTCGGAATTGGTTGAACAAAGATGGCAATTTTCATAAAAGCTGTACATCCCTGCATTTTCAGTCTTCTTCTACAGTTTACTAACCTAATTTTTTTTTAATTCATTCAGGCTAGTGTTGGAAAAATACTAGTATAAGTGTAATGGAGAAATGGGCAGATAAATATAGATTACAGAATGCTGTAATACTCTTTTCTGACAAAGTTGTATTTTTACTCAGTTGTATATAGAATTTGTATTCTATTTTTATCCTATTGTATATTTTATTCTATTTTATTCTACTGTATATAGTATTTTATTTAATTATATTATATTCTGTACAGTTGTACAGTATATTATTTGTATTGTATTCTAATTTTTGCTACATAACATTTCCACTGTCCACTTTCTGCTGTGACAAAACAAATTTCCCCCGTGTGGGGCTAATAAAGGTTATCTTATCTTATCTTAATCAAGCTTGTATAAGAACACACCCTTTAAAAAGATCTGTATGCACTTATCTGCCTGAATTCCTGAACATATGGGCTCTACAATGTTTTTCATCATCTCCTCTTTCCCATGCTGTCAAACTCTGTTCTGCTTTCATCACTCTGAACCAATCATTTTCTAGCTGGCCTTCTGCAAGCCAATCAGTCTCTGTACTCTGGGCTTCAAATCTTAGCGCCTCTGGTCGATCTACATAACCCTATATCCATGTTTTGATAATATGTTGTTTCAAAATATACGTTTGTATAATCAGTCACAGTAGTCATGTTTGATGTTGACTTAATGTGAAGCCATAGTCATCTCAGCAGGGGACAATTGCATCAATGCACACTGCTTGGGTAAAATCATAATTGCAATAGCCTTTAACCCTCACTAACTAAATGTAATACAAAATGAAGATACAACATTTTTGCAGTTTTGTCATGTGCTTGGCTAAGTGTGTGCACATAAGCACAGTCTAGCAAGTAAATAGTTAAAAGAATTTAACCTGCTTTCTGTCTGTGCACCACCAAAGCCAGGTAACTTGATTATATGTTCCTATTAGTTGTCACCAGGTGGCACACCTGCCAACATTGGTGTAGGAAATGCCAATCTTCAAGCATTTTGGCATAGTACAGAAAGAAAACAAAACATGTGACACTACAAAAACAGACTTTATTAAAAAATTACCACATTATATATGAAGGAGAACAGAACTGGATTTAGACATGTTGCTCCTGGCCTGCTGTCAAAATGAACAGAAGGCAGGAAATGATGAGGGGAAGAACCTGGAATAAAGCAAATGATATGCTCCTTATTTATGTCAGTCAAAGTGGCATATGTGGTCTAAATTATCATTTAGCTATTACACTAGTATGTGCATATGCACACACACGCACAAACACACACCATTTGACAGCCAAGAAATGACATGTTAATTGCAGCTGCTGGTTAAAAGGCCTAACAGCCATTTAGAGTAAAAGGGAGAACTCAACAATGGATGATAGGAATTTGTCTTACTGCCAGAGCTGTCGTGCTAGACAAGGAGACTCATCAGCTGCACTCTGTTTCAATGGATATTTACACTGGTGGAGCTAATGCATTTAGGTTGGCTTGCAAGATGGAAAAAAAAAAGTCAAATCTCACTGAGCTCTGATTTTGACATTTTCTTATTGTAGACAAACATTCTTTATGGAGTATTGACTTGTGATAGTGTTTAAATTTTGATCATTTACAAATGATTACTAAAGGAGCAAGCTTTACATTTTGATATTCATTATATTTGCATCATTTTCTGTAGGATTGAAATTAAATGAATCTTTATAACATTTCTTACTCAGTTGTATATAGCATTTGTATTTCTATTTTACTCTATTGTGTATATTATTCTATTCTATATAGTATTTTTTATTTTTTATTTTATTGCATTCCAGTGTTTTTTAATTTCTGCTACATAACTTTGCACTTTTGCTGTAACAAAACAAATTTCCCACCTGTGGGACTAATAAAGGTCATCTTATCTTATCTTATCAAAGGGAAACGCAAACTGTTACAAACAGTTAAGATTGTGTTCTTTCCCTGTAAAACACATTAGGTAAAAACACAAGCTAAGCAGACTTTTGATTTTGATGCTGGCATGGACATTCTTTGCTATCCATTACTACACTGTCAGTATGCCATTGCAGGTAAGCAGCAAATAAAACTCAAAAGATTAGGTTCAAAGTTAGTGAGAAATTATTTTAAAGAGTGGAATAGCACTGAGCGCAAACAAAATGCAAACTGATCCCACACTAAATTACTTGGCTTGTTTGTCATATGTAATTTTGTGATATGGAATTCAAAGTCACACAGAAACGTAGCTCTGTGGTTCTAGACCACCGTGCTGTCTCCCTTTCCTGTACACTAGCTCAGCTACTTGGTTGTGCTTCTCAGTGTTCACAGTCCCAGGTTGCACCGTGCATCATGCTATTACTTGTATGTCTGTGGACCTGGTACTTAGGGCCTGTTCTGCCATGTTCATGAAAGCCATGTTGTCTTTTATGAAGTCTGCTTCAGATATGTCCCACTTGGGGGCTACTGAAACAAGGGACACATGGACAAATACTAACTAGATATGCATAACATTTAGACTCAAGTAATCATAATAATAACTGAAAACATTTTGGTTAAATATAATTAAGCTAATATCTAGCTAATGTATGAGAAAACTGAATCATTTTTTCACTTATGGATCTTGTGTACATTTTTAAACGTGTTACTCTGCTTGATCTTATTATGCTTTTTAACAAGTTTGACCCTACCATTATTAAATTATATTTAACTGTACTTAGAGCTCACAGTGACACCAGTTGACAGCAATCCTCTTTGAAGCAGGTCAGCCTGAAAACCAGCGGCAGCGGGAGTCTTGATTAAGACTGGGCATTTTAGATTAATTGTCGACTGGAGCACTCATGGCAGGGGGTATCTCCAGGCTGCAGTTGGGTCCATCAGATTTAACCAATTTATGCAGTGCCTGAATGATAGCTTATGTTCCTGCTAGTATTTGTCTTCTATATTAGAGCTAGACGGGCAAGAGGTGACTGGGGAAGATGGTGTTATTAGAAAATGATGCCCATAGGTAGGTCTCTCTGTGGTGACATGGCTATTAAAAAAATACAGAGTGGATATGATGAGGATCAAGTGAATGTGTACAAGAAATGATTAAAGGAGTGGGACTTAGACGATAAAACACAAAAAACAAAACAAATGCTGATGTATCACAACACAAACAAAAAAGGGAAAGCAGTTCTCTCCAAAATAGTATTTAAGCAGCATTACAACAAATGCCTAAAGCCCCAATCCTAGTCCACGAGGGCAGGTGTCCCTGCAGGTTTTATATCTCACCCTGGGTCAACACACCTGAATCACATGATTAGTTCATTATCAGGCCTCTGGAGAACTTCAAGACATGTTGAGAAGGTAATTTATCCATTTAAATCAGCTGTGATGGATCAAGGACACATCTAAAACTTGCAGGGACACCGGCCCTGGACTAGGATTGGGGACCCCTGGCTTAAGCTGATAACAATACAGTGACTTTTTTACAGAAGCGGTCTTCAATTTTAATACACATTTGTTTGGAGAAACAAATCAGGTCCTGTGTGTACAGGAGCTAGCAACATGAAGAAGACAATTTTACATGTAAACATAATGTAAATCACAGCACCACCTTTAACAGTACATGTAAAAAAACAATAAAATGCTTAAACTTAGAAATGGTATTTTTGTAATTGAAAATAAATAGTTTTAAATGTGATGTAAGCAACACAGTTCAAAAAAGTTGAGAAATGGGTAAGGGTTTATATATAGGGCTTTATGTTTTATTTATTTATTTATTATTTTTATTCTTATGTTGTAAATTTGCCCTGTACAGCCTCTTATTTCGAGTTTATGATTTTATATTCTTTACTTTTGTGTGAATCTGTGTGCTCCATCTGCCTGTCACTTTGCTGCTGGAACACATGAATTTCCCAAATGAGAGACAGTAACAGATATTTCTATTTCTTTTCTATAGGTTCTCGATTTGTGCTTTCAGAAGCAGTTTCACAACTTATTATCCACACTTATCGCATCGCACTGATTTGTTATCCACCAAGTCAGTATGATGAGTATGATTATCCTAAAATGATTAGCCTGGATACTTTGTGTGATTTTTGTTTAAATTTAACTAAATGCAAAAGTCAGCAAAAGTGAAAAATGAATAAAAAATATATTAACCCTGAGGAGAGATTCACAAATTCCATGGCAATTCACCCTGCAGTTTTTAAAGACATGTCAGTTACAATCAAAAATGCCATCCTGCTCAAGACAATAGAAGAACAACTTCAAATACTGCACAGTTCAACCTCTGGGGACCACAAATCCATTCAGTGTTTTCTACCATACAACATTTCAACCAGTGTGGACCAGTGTGCTAGATTGAGCAATGTGCTAGTGACTAGTATGACATTAAATCCTTGAGGAACTCAATTAACCTCTAAGAAGTCTGTCTTAAAAAAGATTTATTCATTTTACATTTAGATATCAGCATCCAATCAATAGTTTATGACCTAATGTATTCTATATAAAAAGTAAAAATATATTAAAGTTTAATCGAAGGTTCCATGGAATCAGGAACTGAAGCAAAATGAAATAAATAGCGCGTTCACTGAGACTGCACTACCTTGATCAAGACCTACGCATTTAATAATGATTTGCAGGGACAGACTATACCGCTATACTGTGTACACAAGTGACATGTGACCTTTCCGTCAGGGTGCCTCATTAGACCGGCTGTCAGAAGATTTTGCTGAAAACGTCTTCTTTGTGATGTTCTTAACACCTTTTTCTGTTTTACACTCACACTGGTATTGGCTATGTTGGTGGCCTTGCCATCAACTTCCGAAAGAAGTCCTATAGAACTTCCATGCTGTTACTTTGATTTATTAAAAATCTTTTGTTCCAAGAGCTGAAGGGTGATTGTGAGTAGTCTGTCTAGTCTGTCACAATGCAGACAGGTATCCACATATGTATTTTTTTTCTTACCTGGACATAGCCTTTAATGCATGATTGACATATTCATTCATTAGCTAGCTAGATTTGACAGAATGGCAACTTGCCAAGAGTGCTGAAGTGTTGAGGGATGAAATATTTTGTCCAATACCACATAGGACTGTCTGTGGGCATTGACTGAAGGTGAAGCAGTAATGCTCCAAAATTCTACATTTCACTATGAAATTATCATCTCCAGTCCCTTCAAGCGTGAATGAGTAAGTTTGGTTTAAAATCTTCTTTGAATTTATGTTGATTCCAAAGGACTTTTATAATCCCAAGTTTTGAAAAACAAAATGACAGAAACTCTTCAGACCACACCTAAAGCATAATCCATTTCTCTGCACCCTTAATTCTCAGTTTGTTTGAAGCAGTCTTCATCTTACCAAAAGATTGTTAAGTACACTGTTTTGTACACTGCCTCTTCCAAAATACCAGAACTCCGACAGAGCCATCTGTCACACTGCAAACACATGCACACAGACAGCAGGAATGGTCTGACAATTCTCTTCAGATAAAGTAAAAGGCTGTCACTATTGGAATTCCTAATAACTGTCCACTACTGCTTCTATGATGAAGAAGGAAATTGCATTTTATAGCCATCTTCCAAGTCTATAAGGGGGTCCATAGCTGCCTAAGCTTGTAAGCTTACTTACAGAACCAAAGTTCACACACTTATTTGTAACAGTTCAATCCTCTTTTAAAACGGGTCTAAAAAGCATGCGTCTTTTGTGGCGCATTTAAAATCTGGCAGTGGAAGCTTTTAACAGGGGAATAAGTAAAGCTAAAGCCTTACAGTGTCTTTGTCTATGTTAACATAAAATTGCAAATTTTCCAAAATAAATATATATAACATTCAGTTCATAAATGTCCTTGGAGCCCATAGCAATAATGGCTGAGCACAAATGGAAATAATTCCAATATTGCACTGAAATCATCAGCCATCATCGTTAAAAATCATCATTTGCTTTTGCAACAGACCTGAAGTAATATTAAGAATATGCTCAAGAATCATTTGTGATTTCATTTCTTTTTTTTCTAGGAATGTACTATCTATTTTCCACTAAAAGAACTGCACTCCTGTAAAAATATTTGCTATTTTCCTGATTTTTTTTTTATTGTGGTTTTGGCATATTTGTCAGATTTATGTTTCAGCTTATCTAACAAATTATAATATTATAACCCAATTAAATAAAAAATGCAGTTTTTAAATGATGATTTCATTTATTAAGAAAACCCCAAACTTTTCAAACCTATCCAGCCTTGTGTGAAAAACTCACAGCTTATTGACCAGTTGATTGTCTTGAAGCCTAGGGCCACTTCGTATAGAATATTAATGTGTAACCATTAGAATAATCAATACCTGTTATACCAGTATGTGATCTACCACCCTCTGGCCACCCATATACTCACCCACAAGAACACCCCTTACCATCCTTCTAATGATCAACCAGAGTGCCCAGCTTCCTTACCAACACTCTATATAATTGAAGTATCAATAAAACAAAACAGCACTGGCAGTTGATCTGTGGGTCCTGAGATAATGCATGTGATAAGGAATTGACACTGATGTGAATGGTCAGAGCAAATGCACTCTGGGTAAAGGAAATGAATGAGAGACAGGGAAGACAGGAATAGTGAGGGGGATGTTATTGCTGTACAAAGCGATGCCACATGGTCATTGACCCCGCTGGTTTGAAGTGTCAGTGTGAGTAGATACAGTGTTGGCGATATGAGGACTCAAATGGAAAACAGAAAACCAAACACTTGTGGGCTTAAGGGGAAGATAAGTGCAACAGATAGAGGTTGTGCATGTGTGTGTGTGTGTGTGTGTGTGTGTGTGTGTGTGTGTGTGTGTGTGTGCGTAAAATGACAAGCTATTGAATGAAGAGGTTGTGAGTGGACCATTGCAGTAAAGAAGGTAGTATATTTTCTATTTTTTGTAATGTTTAAAGTCCTCTACTGAGAATACTTCTACCTATTGGAAGGGGGCAAAGTTTTGGGATAATAATGAAAAATCGTGTATTTATATGAAATCCCAATAAAGTCAACTATCTATTCAATGTTCTCTTATTATTATCTTGTTTTACTGAATAGAATCTCAAATTGAAACTATCTATAAATCACAACATGTAATAGCAAATTTTTAGGAACTTAAATTAGTTTTTCTTGCAACAAATGCCTCTATATTCCCGAGTTTATATCTGGACAGGACTTTGTTTGTTTTTTTTTTTCCTTTCTCTTGAATTAACAACTTTACTGACTTTGAAAATGGCTATAAATACAGCCAAAGCCACAATTCACCCATTTGAGAGCTGATAATGCATCATCAAGTGCAGCACCATTGTACTTCACTCAGAGTTAGTTGATGCTAAAAGCAAGCTGTAATAGGTTTGAGTTATGCATTTTTCCACACATAGCTCTCAGCCCCTGAAAACAACTGTGGCAGACAGCAGTTCCAACCGGACACTGTATTGCACAAATGTATATTCACAGTTGGGTTCCTCCCTCCTCTTTTATTCGCAACATAGGGGTCCCACCCTTGGTTCTAGCAAGCGCCATCTAAAATGAAACACTGGAGCTTCTATCCCTGACAAATGACTGAACTTCATAGCAGAGGGAATTAACATGCTGAAGGACCATA
Organism: Pundamilia nyererei; assembly: GCF_000239375.1. Classification (NCBI taxonomy): domain Eukaryota; kingdom Metazoa; phylum Chordata; class Actinopteri; order Cichliformes; family Cichlidae; genus Pundamilia; species Pundamilia nyererei. Next base: position 2,571,525 of record NW_005187476.1, on the reverse strand, counting down.
ATTTAACTGCAGTTTCTTGGAAATACCACTGAATTTGAGCTTAACCTCGCCTCTTTTCTTTCACTGCTCTTGGTATGCAGTCATTAACCTACCAAAAGAACATAAATAAATTACCACCTGCTGACACTTAAATCATTTTGAACTTCCTGAATTAAATCATCATGAGTGAGACTTGGGAAAGAAGCCAGAGAGAGAGAGGCATATACAGTAAGTAATAAAGCAAATGAGGCACCCAAAGGCAGTCTCATGAGAAATCTAGTCCACTTAAGAGCTGACTTCTGAAAACTTTCTCTGGAGAATCCTAGATTACAACAAGGGTGCATCATTAAAAACATGCAAACTTGGGTCAGGGTTCTCTAGTCTGTGATTTTACACTCATGCAAAAAGTGAGCATTTTTGTAGAACTCATATTTTCTGTCAGGTTACAGGAACTCTCTGCTTTCAATTGCTTGAATGTGGCTACCCAACATGTAAATTGTCTGTAATAACATGTACACTAATATTGATACAGACTGTATTTGGAAAAGTAACATTGCAATGGCACACATGCTCTGTGTGCAGTATGAGAAGCTTCCTTTTACTTGACCTTACAATGTGTGGTCCTTTATCCATTTGTCCTCAATACTGCTGATAATCATGGGCACAGTGATCACTCTACATCTCTCCCTTTTCCCATCATTCCGTTACCTTAACTGCTTTTATGATCTCTCATTTCTCTAAGCTATCCTCTCATCACAGTCTCACTACATTTAAGTTACTCTTTTTTTCTCCTTCCATCTAATCGTGCTGTTAGCTTTTCCTCTCATTCAATTCCCTGCCTCCACTTTCATCCACTCATCCTCTAAATCAGTCTTCCATCCCCATTTCATTTCCTCACCACTCTTTCATGTCTCCAGTTTTACTTTTCCTATCCATCTTGTCCATCCACAGGTCTTTTTTTACTCTTGACCTGTGTCTACCCTCTGTTTCCTCTGTCTTTCAGCTACTTTCTTTCCTCTTTTTTGGCACTCCTTTTACGTTACTCTGCTTTTATGTTTTCCTCTACCTCCAGTATATCACTTTTTCCCTCCTTTATACTCTGTTCCTCCTTTTTTTTTTTAACTTCCCTCCCTGTTGATTCCCTCCTGTCTTGCTTTTTCTTCACCTCTGTGTTTCAGGCTCACTGTTCCCAGTTCTCTCTGAAACAATAGCAGAGGGTGTCTAAGGCTCTTACCAACCACAGTAGCAGACTGCATTAATATTGCATGCCACTGTCTTATCGACCACAGAAATGCCAGGAATACAGAGCTGGCTACAAGACAAGTTAGTGGCTAGAGTGGCTGCTCATGGACACACACACACACATGCATGCTGTATACAAAGCACTGGTAACACCTAAAAAACCTAATGTGTGGTTTGAGTGGTGTTGATTTGGGGTTCAGTGGGGTACTGAATCTACACCTGGTGAAAAGATTAGATTTCCTCACCACTAAATAAACTGGTACATTGAGAGAAATGCATAGTACATTTCATAGAGATACAACTACGTCTTTGCAGACTGAAAATGGACCAAAATCTTACTTTAGTGTCTCTAAGCTTAAATCGGGGTCCAAATCTTAAGTCAACGAAAAACAAGTTTTTCAATGGAAATGTTTTCTACAGTGACAGAAGGAAAAGGGCACAAGCAGGGACAAAGTAATACACAAAGGCACACATACACATAAACCCAGCATGTGTCTGTGCCTGCTGGCAGGCTTTTTCCATCAGCTGGACCTATCACAGCTTATTATCAGCTCCTTTGAACCGTGGGCTCAGAGCATGATTGCGCTCTCAATTAATGCCTGTATGATCTATTTTGACGGAGCGAGTAATGACAAGTGCCTTGCCTGTGTGTGATTGTACACATGTGCTTTTTTGCACGCAGATACACACCCAAACGTGGACTTTTTTTTTGGCTGTATGTTTATATATAACCATGTCCTTTTGTGTCTTTCCATTACACTTAGTACATGTATGTTTTCAGAGTGTGTGTATGTGTGTGAATGTGCAAATGTGTTGTCTCGTCAGGGGGTAGTGAACCAGTTTAGGCTAAATTGGGAGAGACATATGTGACTCTGCATCGAATGTCTTTTCAAAGGCATCCTTTTATCTTTGGCCTCCTTCATAACCAACGGAATCTGCCTGCCGAGCGGCTGAAGAAGTTTTTGATTATTTCACCGCGCTGTCATCTGTGATGGGCTTTAAGATTAAACCTAGTACCTCTCAAGTTGCTCTATTTATACCAGTCAGAGGAAGATAGCATATAGAAAGTTTCAGCCTTTGAATACTGGGTTAGGTATACAGACATAAAAGCTTTTCTCGCTGCATGTTTGTATGTAGCAATGTCCACCCAAAAAGATAAAAAGCAGGCCAAAGTTGATTGACATATAGAAGGATGAAAGCTCCCCAAAGCCTGAAAAACCCAGACAGCCCGTCATTGTGCTTGTCTGTGTCTCTGTATGCATGTTCTTCAAAAACACAAATAAAGATGAAAGTTGGTAAGCTGTGAGACTTCATTTGACTGCAGACATTTTTCCCCCTTTATATTTGTGTATGACTGAAATGCAGCACTGGAATACCATGTAAAGTGAAGTCAAGTCATATCCCGTGGCACATTGCATTGAGGCAGACCAAGACTTAAATGGGTTGAGAACAAGAGAAAGGCAGGGGCAATGTTTTCTTCTCTGTAAGCTAATAAATGTAAAGAGTGAAGTCAAGCTCACTATTGATTTTCTGTATTTTCCCATCTACGTAACACAATACTGTTTATTGTGTTAGGTAGATGCGTGTAATAATTTTCTAATGTAACTATAGTTCTTACCAAAATGCATGGAAAACAGACCTACATTTCACAATATCTTGCTAATAGTTTAACGGCTGACACTCTTTGTGCAGTTAGTGACTGTCAACACAAATAATTTTAGGTCATAAAATAAACAAATCATTTTTGGCTTTTAGGTTATAACTGTTTCCTTACTATAACTGCACCCCTTTTAGCTAGTCCCACCCAGTCATATTTTCTTTAATCCTAACTGCTGTAAAGACATACCCAGAAAGTGCATTCATTAGTGAGCCGCCACCACCACACACTTGACCTTTGTGTAGTGCACCAGCAAAAGGGCAGGCATTGCTCAGTCCACACACAGTTGGCAAGGTCATAATATATAAACCTCCTCAATCTTGCTTCCAGAGAAATTGCCATCAAGGTTCAAAACCTTTCTTCCATTAAGACTCTGAAGACAGTTACTCTTTGTCTCTAGGTTTAATAATGTAGAAAGAGTGAAACTAAAGTAAAAATATACCTCATTTACAATTATACAAAGTATAATCTTTAAATCTCCTATTGTTCTGTAGCACATATTTTGTTAGAGTAAGCATAGTTGCACTCTCAGCCCATGCAACTTTAACATTTTTTTACAGACCAAACTTCACCAGTGTTGCAAAATATAATCATGATATTAGAGGTAAGTAATAAGTAATAAACAAGTCCCATACAGACGATGCCACAAAAGATAAAGGAGGGCAGCTATAAGTGGATCGGGACCATGCACAAACTTCCTTCAAACTTCCTGCTTTCTTCCACTTTGTGTAATGTGACTGCATGTCAAAATGAATCACACAATCGCCCATCGAGGGTGCTAAAAGTACAATCACATCAATGCTATCAGCGCATCCATACCTAATCAAATACATAATGGTGACTATCTCAAGTAACAACATCTAGGTTTTTAGTTGTGAGCTATGTGAACCAAGACAGAAAAACATTGCACACTCAGCCATGAAAAAGTGTATTTCCCTCCTACCTGATTTCTAAGGGCTATTCCTACATTGAAATACCTGTCAGTGCGAACTATCGCATGTCCGCCATTACCTCCCTGAAACCGGAAGTGACGTCATTTTCGCAGAAAATGTAGTTTTTTACTTGTAGGCCTTATAAGCCTTTAATGGTGTTTTTAAAAGTCATGTTTGACTTTATGCTTTTCTGAATAGTTTTTAGGATGCTTAGAACTCAAATTGCACTGCTTTAAATAGTTTATTTTTATGCAAATGCTGTTTTCTCTGCAAATTTGCATTATAGGATTGTTTTTTTTTTTCGTTTTTTCTGCAGTATATAAAGTTGGTGTATTTCAAAAATAAATCTAAGAAGACACTCAAAATAAATTTCCTGTTGTTGTAAACTATTTTTGCAACTTTTTTGTATTTAAAGTTTTGAGGGATAAACCTCTTAAATTTCTCTAAGTAGAAATATATGTAAAAAAAAAGATTTTAAATTGTTTGTAGTTTATTGCACTTTTTTGCAATTTATGTAGTTACTATTGACTTGATGCATACATATTATTAAAATCTGGGCTATAATGGTTGTATTGATGTATAGCAACTTGAAATGCTCCCAAAAATGGCTCCACAGCATGTAAAAATATAAACTAAGCTCTGGCGGACTTGGTTCTATGGTAGGTCTTAAAGGGTTAATTTATTAATTTTTTGCATATTTGCCACACTTTGTTTGTTGTTTCAGATTGTCAAGCAAATTTTAATATTAGACCAAGATAACCCAAGTAAATACAAACTGCAGGGTTTTTTTTATGATAATTTCTTTTATAATGAAAAAAAGGTCTGGCCTCATGTAAAAAGAAGTTATTGCACCCTAAATCTAATAATTGGCTTTGCCAGCCTTGACAGCAAGCGCTACAATCAAGCGTTTGCGATAACTAGCAATAAGTCTTTCAAGTGACAGTGGAGGAAGGTTGGCCAACTCTTCTTTGCTGAACAGTTTTAATTCAGCCACATCGGAGGGGTTTTGAGCATGAGCAGCCTGTCCAAGGTCATGCTAAAGCATTTCAATCAAATCTGCGATTTAAGTCTCGACATTGAGTAAGCCACTACAAAACTGTTTTTGTTTTTTGAGTCACCCAGAGATGGACCACATAATGTTTTCCTAAAAGTCTTAGGGATTATAAAGATTTTTTTAATTTGATTTTTTTTGACAAATGTGAGACAGGTGACAAGTAGGGCTTGCAGTTCTTTAAATTATGTTCTTGGCTCTGGGTTCTCTTGTGACCTCCTTATTATGTCATCAATTCACACCAAATTTGGAATAATTTTGGTAGGTTAAAGTGATTTTTGATTCATCATGTCCTGCAGGGATCAGGCAGGACAAAAAAATAAATAAAATGAAAAAAACAAACAAAAAACAGACTAAGCTAATAGCATTATCAGAAATAAAGTACAAAATCCACAGTCCTTGTTCAGTGCAGTGTGGTCACAACAGCTGGTAAGTAATTCAGTTTAACTAGATTATTATTGATTATGTATACCATTTTGTTATATTATTATCTTTGTATTATATTGTGGCTATTTTCTGCTATTAATTGAAATGTAAGACTAAAAAAGTGAAGACAAATAGAGCTCTAAATCACACAACAAAATCCCTCTTCTAGAGACCAACTAGGGCAATTTCTGTTTGTTGCTCCCATGTTGCTCAAATAATGGTTCCTTAGTCAGTCCAGTATTTTGTAATGTTGTAACATTCTTTGTTTCATTTGATTGCTTTGTCTTTGGCTGAATATAGAATAAGCAAGACTGTGCTCATTACCCATCATTAACACTTACCCAGTGTGCAAAGTGACGTCAGAGTCTTTTATGTGTCATGTTTGGACGTCCAGTTTTGGTCCACTGAAGGCAGTGTCTTTTTTTAAAATCTACTGAACGTCTGGTGTTGACGTCTGTAGGACCTCTGTATATGGGTTATCTATGGGTCAAATGTGATTTAGACTCATTTTAGTTGTTGTTTTTATATGGCTTCTATAGGTTCTGTAGTCCCATGTTTCCAGAGGATGGAGGACATGTTTTCTATACACTGCCAGTTAATTTAAAAAATAATCCGCAGCTGAGACAATCAAATGAAGCTAATGGAAAAGGATCTGGAACAGAATGCCAACTTTTGAAATGGGACAGTGGTCCCTCATTTATCGCAGGAGTTACGTTCTAAAAATAGCAAGTAAAATCCACGAAGTAGCCAGCTTTATTTTTTACAATTATTATAGATGTTTTAAGCCTGTAAAACCCCTCACTACACACTTTATACACTTTTCTCAGACAGGCTGAACATTTTCACACTTTTCTCTCTTGTTTAAACACTCTCAAAGTTCAAAGCTTGTAGAAAAATAAGTGCAGTATTATAGAATGAAACCAAAGGCACACGCAGGTGATGACATTTCGTCAACATTCTTGTTTTTTGGGAGAATACTTACGAACATACAGTACAGCACTTCAGAGTCACACTACTAGCGATCGAAAATTTATGTAAATTTGACAAGCTGAACGCATTCTGTACTGTGCAGGAGATACTGCACAAGATTGACTGACAATGGTCTACAGCCGATCAGGACGCAGAACACAATGCACTGTAAAAAAACAAAAAAAAAAAAAAGCAAGCAAAATTGCACAAAAAAAATCCACGAACAGCAAGGCCATGAAAGGTGAACCACGTTATAGCAAGGGACCACTGTACATCAGTTATATACTTATATGTGAAGGAATGCAGAGTGATCAGCAGACATCTCCAAGATATCTTGACGCTAAAACAAATTTGAGCAGCTACAGTGTGAATTCCCCAGCTTCTTAGAGACTGTTTAGCAGATTGTCCAGTTTAAACATGCATACTGGCACAAACTTCTCCTACTTTCCACCATAACTTCTCTCAGTCCAGCTAACAATTGCAACCACACTGATCATTTCCTCTTACAATCAAGAGTTTTTCAAAATAAAACAGGATTGAACCGTATATAGGGCAAATGTTTTTGTAAACTTCTTGTAAACACATTGTACTCCTTTCAAAAACAAATTCCCAAATTTTTCTAAGGACCTTAACCATTATTATTTTAAATTTTTACACAACTTTCAGTACATTTTATTAAATGACAGATTTAAGCTGGTTACAAACAAATAAGCTGGTTAATTGAAATAAACAAACCAGTTAAAGAAAAACGGGAAAATGTAAAATAAAAAAAAACAAAACATGCAATAAATAAATCAATAGGCTACCATATAATAAATTGTCTTTGTTTATATACAATCTGTATTCATATGTATCATGCTCATATGTATCAACAATGTTGACAATTTTAAATAAAAAACATATTACATTTAATAATCATGTAAATTTCTTGCACCTGTCATAGATGTCTACATGACATCTAAAGAAATTAGCCAGTCCAAAGTTCAAATGTTGAACATCATATTGACGTCCAAGCCATGGTTGGATGTCCAAATTGTGGACCTAGTTGGGGCATTGTATAGATATCAGAATTGGTCATTGACAGATGGACCCAATATTGACATGATCTGCACGTCTATCTGACGTCTCTGTATCTATTAGACCATCAAGTGCAGTAAGTGATCATATATTTATGGACATATCAAAATAAATATCAGCATGAAAAAATGAAGAAAACATAATTTTTACAATATCTTTCTGTAAATGATATTTCAAATTATCTAAATTATTATTTAGTGTTTTAATTAAGTATTTGAAAACTGTGGCACGATACATGTTTTCCGCATTGACTTAGAAGGAAAAAAAACATATGAATTTGCTTGAATTTGCAATTACATAATTTTGAGTATCAGTGGACTGAAGATAGTTTCTGCAAAACATGAGTGTCATCTCTGTCCTCCAGAGAAATATGCCTACTTTAATAAAAACATCACACAATATGGACTGACAAAATAAAGACCTCATATATCTATAGTTGGATCTGACCGAGGCTGGCCATTTGAGAGTTAAAAAGCAAAATCCTTAAGTAAGTGCTGTGCTGTGTGTTGCCAGGCTTTCTGCCACCTTGCGGTTGTTTCAGTTTTATAGTTCAGTATAATCCATTTTGGATTACCACTGGGGTAATGCTCCTACGATTAAAAAGGATTTTCCCTCTAGGGTTTTAATGAGAATCTCAGCAGTATTTGTAGTGTTGAACGTCCTCTGGTCTCTCTGTCAAACCTGGTGCTTTGCATGTATGTCAATCCAAGTCAATCCATACATGTGTGCTTATGGATGTGCATTTCTCTCCTTGTGTGCAGCCTCATGCTTAAATTTTCAAATGTCTGTTTGCATGTGTTATAAACTGTTATAAACAACTATCTATCAGAAATAGAATTTGGATTACTGATGAACTGAAAGAAATATGAATAGTGAGGAAGGAAAAAAATAACACAATTAAAATGACTCAGTGTAATTTGAAGATAATTTGGTTTAAATACATTAACATTATTGTAAAATATGTTACTTAATATGTTAGCTGATGGTTTATTTTCTCTTTTTTAGTAATTATGTCTTGTTTATAGGCAATACACCCAAAGTGTACTGCTATGATAACTGTGCTTAATCCAGATAATTATAGAAGATATTTCCCTAGAAACAAAATAAAAACCCAAAACAAATAAATTATTGAATAGTTTTTATTTTATTATTTTTTAAAATCGTAATAACAAAGTAAATTGGGATACAAGTTATTCAACAGTGGCTGAAGGCTTTATAAAAACATTACCTTACAATCAAACATGGAGTGTTTTAATAGTCAAATAAATGAATATGGAAAACCCTGTCCTGGTTACCAAATAGTTTCCATCCTGGCAACAATCAGGAGTGCCTAAGTGAACTCTAAATGAGGTAAATACTACACTGATGATGGTCGTTCTGTGCGGCGGGGGGCATCTTGTATCCAGCAGTTCTTTTTCATATTCATGGACTCGGGATTTTCCAGTGGGAAAGGAGGTATGTATGTAATTTTAAGAAGCAGAAAACTGATAAGGTATTTATTTATTCATAATGGGGAAAAATGTTTTTTTTCTTCTTCTGAAATGTCTGAAGGGGATCTGACCTTTCAGAGTTTGTAATCTACATGACTTTCTATCAGCTTAAAACATGTGCTGCTTTGGAATAGGTTCCTCTGTCTCCCCTCCATCCACATGCTCTTGTCTAATGTTAATAACAGTAGCTGTGGATTGACAACAAAGATCACAGGACCTGGATCAGAATAATCAGACGTAAGGTTTGTCTATAGGTTTAATAATGTAGAAAGTGTGAAACTGAAGTAAAAATATACTTCGGGGGGATTAATTCACAAGCAGAGAGAAGTGGTCAGATTGTCCTAGATGGAGGAGGGGTGTCACTCTGCAGGCATGCTTAATGTTGCTGTACTGGTTTGATGAAAAGATATGATTCCAGACTTGGGTACTTCATTTAGAAGTGCTTTTTAAAAAATTGTTGTATAACATTAACATGTTCTATTCAAGGAGAGTAGAAAAGCACTATATAAGAACTAGTCCATTTAACATTTAACATTTTTTTATGACCAGCACTGAACACAAGGCTGCGATCGCTTCATTTTTTTATTGCTCATACATAATTGTGCTTTTCTGGTGGCTACTTCAAAGTCTAGTAACTATTTTCTCTTTACATCTCCTGTGTGTAAGTGCAGGTGTTGTTATTCTCCTTTCCTGACTCTTTAGCTTTTGTGATGTTCATACATACACACTTTTTGCCCTTGACACTTTTTCTCTATATGTTAGTGTGCAACGACAAATCACAGGAACACCACTGCCCACTTCTGTCTCTGCACGTGTATGTGTGAGTGTGTGTGTGTGTGTGTGTGTGTGTGTGTGTGTGTGTGTGCACCATGGCTTTATAATGGTGGCAGTAAGGTAGAGGGTGCATGTATGCCAGTGTGTGTGGGTGTGTGCATAGGTGGTTGCATGTGTGTGTTTGCCAGACTGGCCCCAGGGTCCCAAGCCATCACGCTTTATGAGGTATGGCAAGGTGAGAGCAAAACATCTGCTAGCCCAAAGAAAAGCCCTGGTTTGGGACTTGTACTGGGTCTGGACAGTGAACACATACACACACTTACTCACATACATTTAACTGCTTTAAAAAAATACATACTTGCCTGAGACACACTGCCAGAACCTTTAAGATACACAAGCCTTGATCTTAAGAAGCAACACACCATATACAAGCAAACCTCCATACATATTGAAGCACACTTAGCTAATACAATAGACATGAACACACACAAAGTCCTCTAAAAAAAAAAGAAAGCAAAAAGAAAAAAAACAATTCTGAAGCAGACATGAACATCCTCCTCAGGCTTTCTTTTTTGTGATCCTCCCTTCTTGGCTGCCTCTTTCTTCCTTATTGTAGTGTTTCCGTCATGTCAAGGGCATTGGAACAATCCCCTAGTACCTGCCATCGTAGCCCCCCTCCCCATTCCTCTATTCCTCTCTTCCAGCAACCCCTCCTGTCTTCTCAGAACACCCCGGAGAGGAGAACTGCCATGTAAGGTCTAGTGGAGAGAGGATAGACACAGAAAGCATTCAGACCGCCTCTGACATCAGAATCACTGAACCTGCCCACATCTATTCTCCCCAACCTTGTCTGTCAAACTGCCTGTCTGTATGTTGTGTGTGTGTGTGTGTGTGTGTGTGTGTGTGTGTGTGTGTGTGTGTGTGTGTGTGTGTGTGTGTGTGTGTGTGTGTGTGTGTAGTTCTGCCTTTTTAACCCCTTTTTCATGCAGTCAAAGTTAGCTGGAAAAGTAACTTTCTTCTCTCTGAGAAACTGTGATGGGAGATATTCTTTCTTAGTTGCCAATAATGTATCAACAATGTAAATTTATTTGAGGTAGTGCTGAGGATTGGTTCATGTATATTAGTGGTACTTATAGCCTAAAACAGTGACATGTAACCCTATAGCTCCATCTATTGGGATAGTGTATTATCATTCTGAGCTCAGGCCACCTTTAACTTGTGCTCTATGTCTGTTTGATATAACTTGGAAGCAATGGTTGAAAATCTGAACAAAAACATTGAGACATGTCCAGTTCTCAGCTAAAAGAGTGCCATGACTGAACTGAAGCCATATCTTGTGAAGTAAAAAAGGATGCTGTCATTCTTTTGCTTTCCAAAAAGCATTTGCCTTGTATAATATGCCTTGTCAAGCACCCCTGAAGAGGTTTGGCTAAATTACAGTCATCGGTTGAATACCGCTTGATATTTTCCATTTTAACAGCAGCAAGTACAATTCTTTTCTGTCTTCCACTTGGCCTCCCTTCCCGTCAACATTATTTGTCTGCTCTGTCTGGCTTGTAATTGTAAAACACTCCAAAACAGTCTGAAAGCGTATAAACAAATGGAAATAATGCCCTTTCTTCCGACTTAAATAAAGAAATGTAATTCCAGTTCATACTCACTGAATTTCAGTCAGGATAACAACATAAATCACAACAGACACTAAATCAACCCTAAAGGTTTAATCAGTCAGTCAATTGCAGGATCTAATTAAAGGGAAATGGTGTTATTTTCTTGTATAAGTCTGAATTTTTTACATCTTTCAGCTTTGGACATAATTTGTTCAATGTATGATAAAATGTTTACTAAAAAGAAAGAACAACAAGATCAACTGTCCAAAAGATGTTTATTAATGTTCCGGAACACCTGAACACAAGTTTACAGTTATTTTGTCTCACCAAAACACATTATGTGTATCCTTAAAGCCCATAAGATGTGCAAATTCAGGGGAGAGAAGAAATGGATTTAGCACAAGTAATTACAAATATTCTAAAAAGCTTCTCTTGTTGACATAACTGCTAGCTAGCTCTATTGCTTTCATTGGTTCATCCATCTTCTTGTAGGGTCATGGTTAGGCTGGAGCCCATTCCACCTGTCATAAAGCATGAGGCTGAGTGCACCCAGACATAAGAGGCAACCATAGAAACATTGACACCTAAGGGCAATTTAGAAACACCAGTTAACATCTTTGGGCTGTGGGAGTATCCCAGAGCACCTGCAGAGAATCCATGCAGATAAGGAGAAATATGCAAATGCCGCGCAGAAAGGCACCAGCTGGACAGCAGATTCGAACACATGACCTCCTTGCTGAGAGGCTACACTGCTAATGGCATAATACTATTATATTTTCTTGTTGATTCTCCCCAGCTGCAAGTAAGTGAAATGTCATGAAAATTGCACAGCCACAAATTTGTACACATTGTCAAGTAAATGTAAACCTCACCCAAATAATCCTTGTAAGGGTTAAAGATTTCAAGAACAGCTCTCAAAATTTGCATGCGTTTTCTCATTTTTAGTCTTGTTGCCATGTTTTGAGTGATTGGTGAGTAGAGCAGGGTAATATGACCAAAAATATTTATCACGATATACATTTGAAAATTTGCGATAACGATATAACTGACGATATAATTGACACTAGACAAAATACTTTACAACTCCACAACTTTATTAGTGCAAAAAACCCCATCAATGTATTTTCACTTAACAAGCAGCTGTTTTTTATGTGCATTAAAGTTATATAAAAACGTAACAGTGCAAATTCCTTGCTGACAGTTTAACCAAAAGGCATTTCCAGGGAAAATTGTCCGACACATCCTCAGCATAACCATGTATAATATCCACAAAATTTAAAAAGAGGTTATACACACACAATACGGTAATATTATGTTGAGGCACAGTACGTATCACTCCGCGAGGCGCCTGCCTACGATAGCCGTAATGCTCCGACAATCCAATAAGCTGTGCGGGTTTATAGCTTAGGAAAGTCGTACTAAAACATTTGACAGATTTTCGAGCGCCGTGTACCACATTAAATCGTTTCGAGTTCAGTAAACACAACCAGAATTCATACATAAGGCACACGGGATTATAAGGGGCACTGTCGATTTTCAGAAAAATCAAAGGATTGATTTTACCGGTAAGTGTGCCATATTATCCAAACAACACGGTAATAACAACAGCCTGCTAGCATGCTCTACCAAAAATAGTGCTTTGTTCTGTATCTGACGGACGAAAGCTAAACCAGTTCCACACCACTGAAGTTGCAGCATTTTTACAAACCAATTCTGAGTCATCCATTTCATTTAACGATCCACTTTCGCTCTTCTCATTCTGCGTCGCCGCCATGTGCGTATGTAAACATAGGCACTGCGCATGCGCGTTTTACCCATATTCTATCGCGATATTTCATTTTCCTATTGTTGCCCAAAATTACACCGGTATTACCATAAACGGTATGATATAGCCCAGCCCTATTGGTGAGTATGATATTATACATTACAGAAGATTGAGGGACTGAAAAGACATCAGCTTCCGGGATACTTCTGAGCATGCTGTGGTGCATTTAGTGGAATTGCAAGCATTGTCTTGGGTGGGTACGATCAGCTCCGGTGGCTGCACTTGCTCCATGCAGTTGTATATGGTATATTTCCAGGGTAACAAGACCTTTCTGTATTTGATGGACTAGTACCCTCTCTAGGGTGTAGCCCGCCTCTCGGCTGATGTCAGCTGCGACATCAGGAACTCCTTCCTCCTGCCCCATGCCACCCTCACTACCCTAGTTAGATAAGCAGTTCAGAAAGTGTATGGCTGGAGCTTGCCTAAACATCTGATTAGTTCTGTATTTAGGAAGGAAATTATGCCTCTGGAGTGAGTGAAATTGACTTCTCATTCAGCTTAAATTTATGGACATGGCATGTTAATATATGCTATCATCTTCACATAGCATGAGAGCGCTAGAGTATACGTATGCAGGAAGTCCCTAAATGTACATAAATAATTTTTAACATTATTTATTAGGAAAAAAAGCATTTTGCACTCATAAATATACACTGATTAGTGTGTAATTATATCTTCCAACAATTTAATGCATTCTCATAAATTTAGAATTAAGCTATTAAAAGTACATAGGAGTGGGCACTAGTTTATGAAAGCCCCAAAGTTTCTTTGAATATAGTGGTTGAGACATTGTAATTCCACCTAATCATATAAACACACGTAGCATGCCTAACCCTTTAATTTAATGATCAAAAATAGGTCTTTCAACCTATATATTAATTTGTCCATTTTCTATTGTTTTTTTTTCCTTCTCCATCACCGTTCTCTCTCCCACCTCATCCTCCTCACCTCACCTTCTCTCCTGACTGGAAGTCAGGGTCAAACAAACAAAAACATGCATAAAAATGCTTATTTATTCGTCATTTTCCTGTCTCAGGAGCTAACAGGGAGCGGGCTAAACCAGCGGTCCCCAACCCCAGGGCCGCGAGAGTTGAGGCTCAGGTGTGAAATGTATGGTTTTCAGGGTTTTTATCGGTTTTCAGCGTTATTTTGTTATCGTTTTTATCGTTAACTCGGTTTTCCTGGGTCTTTTCAAATTCAAATTCAAATTTTATTTGTCACACACACACAACCATACACAGTATGACATGGGGGTGAAATGCTTGTAGCTGTACAATGCCCGACCATTAAATGACAGAAGAAAAGTTTTACAATATTTACAATTTACAGTTTACTACAAAAATTTACAAATTAACTTAGGAATTTACAGTAAAGAATGTGCAAATAGCAGAAGAGATTATAAAGATAAGGATTATAAATTATAGGAATTATAGGATTATAGGAAATGTGTGGTGGTGCGTGTGGTGATGTGTGTGAGAGTCCAGTCTTATAGTGACGTGTTTGGGAGAGTCCAGTCCTACACGTGTGTTATGAATAAATCTTCTTTTTTTCGGTACTGGTACTAGTTTTATTTTGTTGTATTTATCCGCGACACCTTAAAGGCCGGTCCGTGAAACTATTGTCGGGCATAAACCGGTCCGTGGCGCAAAAAGGGTTGGGGACCGCTGGGCTAAACAATAGCAACCCCTGGTTATAAGCTAACATTATGCCAGCTAATGGCTAGATCGTCCTAAAATTCACACCTTCCCTCTGATAAACAGTTTGTCTACATTTTCACATCGCATGACAGTTTCTTTGCTTTGTAACCAAGTCCAACAATGTTAGAGCCACCAAAGAAAGTTTCACTAAAGCTGGCTAACAGCAGCTAACAATACTAACTAACAATACTGGATCTCACAGCAGAGGCGATTCTAGGATCAGAGGTTTGGGGGTGCTAAGCACCCAGAGAGCTGCCCAGCCAGGCAAGATAAACTTTACTTGTCACGATGAGACTTCTTCCCTGTCTCTGTCAGTCCCTGCATCCCTAAATGTCTCCAGTTGTCCCGAGTTCTCTCTGACAGTCTCCTTGGTGCATTTAAACCCCTGTTCCTCCCTGTCCTTGTCGTCTGTTGTCTTCGTCTCCATTATCAGTCATCAGAATGTTACCATCTCTGTGCAAGTCTGCAAATTTCTTTATTAAATCATAAGATTCCTAAATTCATCAAGTCTCTCTGTAGTCGTCACAAAACATGACATCACTGTTTTGTACATTTTAACACAATTTAATCTCCACATTTGTGAAAGAAAAACACTTTTTTGAAAAGTCTGTAACTGTCAGGGTCCTGGGACTGGGCGACCTAGGACCCCTGGGCAGTCATGGACCTGTATTATTATTATGTATTTTTGGTGTCGTTTCCCCTTCTCTGTGCGTGTACATATGTGTGTGTTTTTCTGTGCTGTGCTAGTCTGTGTCCCACTCATATGTTTAGGCGAGGTATGGGTGTGTATGTCTGCGGGTGTGCCTGGAGGATGGAGCTCGGCCACCTGCAGGCTTGAGGGGTGTGGCCCTGCGGAGGGACTGGCCACACCCGAAGTCACACACCTGCTGCTGATCAGGCCTCGTCGGGGGAGCTACTTAGGAGAGAGTTGGAGCTTCCACCGACGCGGGATCATTTCCTTGAGGCTCCACGTTAGTCGTCCCGTTGATTGAGTTAGTGTGTGTGTATGCCCGCAGTTGTATGTGTCCTGATGGCTGCGTCTATTGTTTCCCGCAGGAGGAGCGTGGAAGACACGAGAGCAGCGAGCACCGGGGGGTGCTGACACGGGAGCGGAGAGCACAGAGACACGGACTATTCACGGAGAGACACGACACGGGAGTCTGGGAAAACACGGGGATTTATTGTTACTTTGTTGCACACTGTAAATAAACACACTGTTTATACATAGAGCACCGCGCCTGGGTCCTCCTTCCCCACTCCTTCCACGGTTTGCCATGCCATACCGTGACAGTAAAAAAACCATCAAATCTGATAAAGGTTATTTTGCTGCCTTGCCATATATATGGTTCCCCCACCTGCCAAATCTCACTTCAACCAAAGCTTGGAGGCATATGAATCCAAAGAATTCTTTGAAACTGACTCTTAACTAGAACCAGTTTTCAGTTCCCATAACTAATTTTCACATCATTTAATTTTCTTGACATTTTTTAAACTAGTGCCAACAACTGTTTATGTTCCTAAAATGTTATTATTTGTTTTGTTTTTTTTCTTCAAGCCAAACTGATTCTTGCATTTCACTTTGATACAGTGGGTTCATTTAAACCTTTGACAGAAAAGTAAGTATTGCAAAGTATCAAAGAAAGTAGTAGTGTATAATGCTGCTTTTATCTGAGAGGGTTCATGACCCCAGTTATTCCATACATCACTGAGAGTAAAATTATGTAAATAATGACATGTATACACACCCACATACTCTTTCTGTTATCCTTTGGTGACATATACAAGCACCTTTAGGAATCCTCATTCATGAAGAGTAATTAGTCACATAACCAAGTCGAAGACTGTATGAACAAGTGCTTAACCAGTTTAGGCATGAATTAGTGACTGTGAAATTACCCATATGAAGAACAAAGAGAAAAAGAGCAATCTGGGGTCTGACATAATGAGAAATAAAGACTTTTCAATAAACGGAGAGGAAGAAAAAAAATGAGAGGGTGGCTTAAGGACTTCTTAGATGAATGTGCACCATGACTGTGCCACTGCAGTGGGCTGCCAAAGCGAGGAAGTTAAGTGGCAAATGCAGATTTGCTGTAAATAAGAGGCTACTTGTTACAGAAATTATGCAGAGGTGCGGGCATGTGTGAGTGAGAGTGTGTGATGCATATGTAGTAGCCATAATGGAAATCACTCAAAGCAGCATTTTTAACTCCGAAATTTAACAAACTGGGGGATAAGGGGTTATCTCGTGCCAACAATAGCGACACCTACAATAAACATTCAGTTGTAATTTTTATACAATATTCATTTCAGATTCAGTTTTTCTGCTACGCTCATACCACTCTATATCAAGTGTCTGCCATCAACACAGTCTGCAGCAATCTAGACAGGCTTTAAGGTAGACGTAACAAATTGGAGACAATAATCATTGAAGACTTTCTGGACAGCAAATTAGGCAGCACATGTGCAATGAGAAGGCATGAAGCAGAGAGTGGGAGGGGGGGCGCAGGTGTTGGGGTGACTTCCAGGAAGACAGTGGATAGAGAAAATAAAAATGAGAGCTATGTGAGTGAAAGAACTCAAATAAAAGAAAATGAAATATTGAGGTGAGTAAGATAATAAAATGAACAAAATAATCATTTAACCCAATACATGGGCACTTTTCAAAGCAATCCAATTAGTTTTAATTTTTAAGCCCACATCTTGAAAGGAAGGAGTTCAAACACATACATGAACACACGTACACTGGAAGAATGTCAGATGATGGCACATTGATTATTCAGCAGGCATCTGGTGAGCAAGCCCACACAATCCAGCAGAGTATGCAGGCCTGGGCCATTTGTGTGTAATATAGTAGTAGTAGTGGGTATTCAGAGACTGTCTGTGCTTGCATGTGTATTCTGAAGGCTTGTACATGTCTGTGTGTTTATGTGCGCATCAGGTGTCTGTAGGGACAGCTGCTCCGTAAATAAAATTATTGTGTCTAATTGGGGATTACCAAGTCATTGTGTAGCGGGGGAAACATAAGCAGATGTACAGGAGCCAATGAAGAAGGAAAAAATTAGTGTGCATCCACACGCATCAAGTTTCTATCCAAGTGCAGTCCAAATTTTAACTAGCTTTCTATAAAACTGGCAAAGAAGCAATAGAATTGGCAAAATTAAATTCCAGTTAATGCCTGTTTCTATGTTTGACTCATCAAGATGAACAGTTGGTGGAACTAACTCTCCTGTTGGGTGCCATTTACATCACTAAAGAAAAAGAAAGTCCAATAAAATAATGAAAAGATCAGCAGTTATAAATCTAAGAACTGCAAATCAGTGAGTAAATATTCCATTTAGGTTTATTTAAAGATGGGTATAGTATTCATCACTCCAAAGAGATTGTGTTTTTTGTCTTCGGATATTATTTTAAGATTAATTTACTATTCAAAGAAGAAAAGCTTCAGTAATAGTCATTGCACATAATTAAATTATGCCATTGGCAATCAGTGGCTGATCATTGGCAGCACTGGTTAGACATTTTTTCCCAAAGTTTTTGTTGTTTGCCAGCTTGGTGGTCTGTTTTGTTGTTAATAACTTAATAGGTGTTGCCTTCTTCTACTTTGCTGTGACAACAAACTGGAGGGGGTGGAGCCTATTCAAGGTGCCAAACATTAAAATGTCCACACCAATTTAGGGCCAATTTAGGATCAGCAAATCTTTTGACTGAGGGAGGAAGCTCAAGAACGTGCAGAGAATCCACGCTAGCAAAGGGAGAACAGGGAGTACTCCATACAGAAGGGCCACAGCAGGCAAGTGGACAACTATGACCAAAATAATAGAAAAGGAAAGAAAAAAGAAAATTAAAAAAATAATAATAATTCAGGTCATATGAACTTCTGAAACAAAAAAAATGTACCCATCTTAAAAAAAAAAGGATACCAACTACTGAAGTCACAAAATGTGTACGAAAGTGTAGACAAACCATGTATCCGCATTTTGTTACTGATTATTGCCAAAGGACAAGAATGAGCCAGAATGAACATTTGTATCTATTTTAAAATGAAGAGACATTCACTATTCGTTGTAATTTTAACTTGAATTCATTATAGATATGCTTGTATCTGTGTTTGCTGAAAATAGACCTTTTTGGTATATACTACATAGTTTATAGTATCTCTGTAGATACTGGTTGATTAGTTTACTGTGTATTATACCACATGTTGCTATGGTATTCCAGTTTCTTTGATTCAAACAATTGTATTCTCCACTGCTACTCCCAAGAGTTTAATCTCTCTGTATTTTGATTCAAGTTTGTTTTGCCTGAATATTTGTGGTGCTTTACAGCCACCCTTTCTTCAGCTTTTCTTTGTAACATCACAGGATCAAAACCTTTCCTGAACTTTAGTACATGGCTGTGCTCGGATACACACAAACTTTTGTATCTACTGGAAAATGCCAAAGTATGAGCATGAATGCATAGAAATTAAATCTGGAAAACACACACACATACACACCTACATATGTACACTTTTTTTCAGCACCCGCTGTCCCTCTACACACTTGTCCAACAGTCGCTGAGACAAATCACTGTGGGACCTGCCTCCATGTCTCCAAACAGCCAGTCATACAGTACCTATCCATCTAAGCCTTGACAAACAGCAATGTAAAAATAACATGGCTCCACTTAAAAAGGCACCAGGGGGAACGGAGACAAGGCAGCCAAAAGCACTTCTGTTTATTTCTAATGGGACACCCACATAAGCCAGCAAGGCAGTGTTTTTCAGAAATCCACAGGGAGAAAATGTTTCAATTGGCTGCCATGATTGAGTCATTGGCTGCCAAAAATTACAAAAAAAAAATCGAAATTAGCCTTCAAATAAAACACTGAGACATGGCAAGATTATATGATGCAAATCGGTTGCCGGAGCAGAACCCTGAAAGCACATTTGACATTTTGAAAAAAATATGCTTGTATATTTTGCTGTCATGATGTTCTGTGGTTCTGATTGATTGCTTTATTGATCAATATTTATGGCACTAATGATTTACAGAAAAACTGAAATCTTCTACTCTAATTACTGTTGGCAAAAAGGGGCACCCACCTTGAGAAAAGTAGAACTAGTTTTGCTCTGGGGCTTGTAATGTCTTACTGTACCTTGTTTTTGTGCCATTTGTTGTTTATAGTCAAGACAAGCAACACTCGATCGCATCTTTGTATGTAACAGCTTTTGGCGTATTTATTGCAATACGTAAACCATTGTTTAAACCATCTGCTAAGAAACAGTTACAGTACTATGCTAGCTCTGAGACACTTGTCTCAAAATCTGTTTCAGTGTCATCCTATAACCTTAAGCCATGTAACATTTAACTTAGTTTAGACTACAATGTAAGATGAATAAAGCTAAAATGTCTTTACTAAAAGGTGAGATAATTTCCACAGGCATTAGTGCTGTCATCATCCATCAAAAGTAATTTTGAGAAAAAGCATTTTACAGACACATTTTTTTCTACACAAACCTGTATTTTATAAGACTTAGTTGCTTGCACATATAAAAATAAAGTAATGCAATGATGAATAGGGATGGGTATCAAAACCCGGTTCGTGTTGAGAACCGGTTCCCACTGTTTCAATTTCTTGGAATTGTTTGCCATTTTTGCAAACAATTCCCTTATCGATTCCAGTTGCCCCGAATGACGTCACCCCGTTGCGGAGCGTCATTTTCCTGGCAGGAAACATGGCGCCTAAGCAGCTCAAACGCTCAAAAGTTTGGTTATACTTTACAAGAACGGATGACAACAGGGCAACTTGTAAATTAGATATTTCATTCATTTAAACACTACGAATATGCAAAAGCATTTGCTCACAAAACACACGATAACCTTAAATGAATGTTGTGTTTTTAATTCCGGACTCGTGAATCTCAACCCAGCAGCAGCGGTAACGTTTGCACGTCCTCTCCCGTTAATATGGCAGGTAAATAATTAACAACAGTGCATATTATGTTAGCGCGATCTGCCTTATTACAAAACCTGCCATTACTGCATTTAGGTGACCATGATGAGAGAGACAGACAGAGTCTGGCTGCCTCAGATGCTGGCAGTTCTCGCTGCAGTCTACCGGTAGCGTCTCCTTTCAGGCCAGGATAGGCGAATGTCACCGAGCAGTGACTAAGTTTGTGGTAAAAGGCTTGCACCCATTTTCCGCATGCAGCAGATGCCCCCGATTTTCAGTAAGTGAATGTGTTTAATTGTAGGCAGGGACATTACTGGATATCCTTGTGTAATTGCTACAGAATAATTTGTTATACTTTGTTATTGCTACAGAAGAATATTTATTTTATTATTTTACATTTACCATTTTTTTTTCCTGGAGACCCTGTGACACCCCATTGAAGAGCCGTAGGCTGTGGATCTCTTAAGATCTCACTTTTGGGTTTGTAAGGCCATGTTACTCCTAAATTTCTATCTTGAAGAAGATATAAAACAAAGTTCTAAGCTAACTGACCTTAGTGTTCTCCTTTTTTAAAAAGAATCGATAAGAGAATTGATAAAGAATTGAATCGTTAAACAGAATCGAAAATGGAATCGGAATCGTGAAAATCTTATCAATACCCATCCCTAGTGATGAAAAACATTGAACAATGACGTAGCAGAATTTGTGGAACTATCAATTGTGGTAAGTCATCCAGGTTCTGAAGCGTCAAAGCAGCCCTAGACCATCATACTACCACTACCATGTTTGAGTTTTTATGAAACATTTGTTTTACACCAGATATAACGAGACTCAAACCTTCCAAAAAGGTACATTTTTGTCTTATCATTCCACAGAATATTTTCCCTAAATTCTTAGAAACCATCAAGAAGTTTTTTTTTTGGCAAATGTTAGATGAGTCTTTGTCTCTTTGTTGGTCAGAAAGATTTTTGCCTTGGAAGTCTTTGATGGACGTCATTTTTGCCCAGTCTCTTTCTTTTTATTGAATCATGAACACTGACCTTAACTGAGTCAAGTGGGGCCTGCAGTTCTTCAGATTTTGTTCTAGATTCTTTTGTGACCTCCTGAATGAGTCGTCAGTGCAGTCTTTTCCCCATTTGTAGATAATGGCTTTCACTGTTGTTCACTAGAACTCCAAAGCCTTTGAAGCCTTTGTAACTATTTCCAACTGATACATATCAATGACTTTGTTTCTTGGCTACTTCTTTAGTTTAGCCAACACTACTTTATCATATGTGCTTAATTTATGTGATTTTTTAAATTTAATAATAATCATACCTGGATGTAGCCTCACTGAGGGTAATTCCTTTTTCACACAGGACCATGTAGGTATAGTAGCTTTTTTCCCCTTAATAAATGAAATTGTCATTTAAAAACAGTATTTTATATTTACTCTGGTTATCTGTGATGATCATCTAAAAGATTTACAAATTACAAATACACAAAAATCTAAGAAAGTAGAAACTTTTTTTTTTCCACAGATTTTTCCATTTTTAGGCTCGAAGCGTACTGTCTAATAGCTCCAGAGTCATATTGAATAGGTAAATATATTGATGCTATCAATATTCTCTGGGATTCCTATCAAAGTAAATATGCATATTTCTTAATGAATCAAACTTTCTTTAAAATTAAGGAACATTTCTTAAGTGTGCTGTGTGTTTAGCAAGGTCATCTCATTTGGTATAGAGTACACTCATGTTTACCTGTATGTCAGCAAGCATTTGTGTGTGCAGGTCTCAGTGGAACCAAGACCCTATGGAAACACAGAAGCTTTTAGCACCTCTTTTCAGCTTCTGGTCTTACCACTGTTAATATTGCCACTGGGAGGAAGTAAAGGAAAAAGGTGGAGAGGAGTTCAGCAGAACAAGTAAAGAACTCTAAATGGATTTCTGAAGCACGCTGTCTAAGGACGTTGCAAGGACATGCTAGATATTGGTTGTGTTGGTGGTGTGGGGGGATTCCTTAGCACAGAGGAAAATAAACAAATGTTGATATACACAACAACTCCAGTCACATATCCATAAATAAATAATAAATCATACATATATTGTTATACTATTCATACAAGAGACAGCTCCAAAGCAATTGCAGCCTTTGAGAGTCTTTTCTGAAAGCCGCTGAAAGACATACTCTACGTGGTTTGTTGTGTAAACATCTTTTGTTTCGCACTGTGGATCCAGCATGCTAAACAGCCCTCTGCTAGTGTCTGACAACTTTCTAAATGAAGCTCATTATGTCCTCATTGATTTTTCATATTCCTTCTCACCGGTAAATACCCCCAAGGTGCTCCTCTTACACTCTGCCCTCCTGCCCACCGCTGCACCCCACATCTCTCTCTTCCCCCTGCTCTCCCGCTCTCTCTCTCCATGGTATTCGTGCTATCTATCCATCGTTGTGCTGGTTTTTATCAGCTGCTCCCTGAGCAGCGGCAAACAGCAGAACACTTAAGGGAGGTGAACGGTTTCCAATTAGCAAAACAAATACCTCCACTCACTCTCACCCTGTCACATAGTGCCTCAGAGAGCTTGGGCGGCCATTACAGACAATTAGAATTTAATAAGCCCAATATGCTCACTGTACTAATGGAGAGGGAGGAAGAGACACTAGGAGGGAGAGCGAGAGATGTGCCCTCATCACTGTTATCTCTCTCCCTTGGTTGCTATATATTTCTTATTGCTCTAAATCCTCGTAGTTGTCCTGGCAGCTTGTTCTTATTTGAATAGTGTCAGGGCTTTCTGGGGTAATCTCAGTCACAATGCAGCGCTCTTCTCTCTTCCTCACTGTCTCATCAGTATCATTTTCTCACTCTCTTTTTTCCACCTCTTGCCCTGTTTTCTACCTCACACATATTTCTCTCTATTCTGCCCATCTCACTTTTCCTATTCACTCAATTATGTAATCTTCTCATCTTCTGTCAGTTCCTTCCTCACCCCCATTTTTTAACCCTCATTTCTCACCTGTCTTGCTACCCCAGTCTGGCTTTGTTGCACTTGCAGATATATATATATATTTTTTTTCCTTTGCTTTTTCATCCAGTTCTATTCATCTTTCTCCTATCTTTACTCTCATTTCACTCTGAATCTATGCTTCGTCTCCTTTTGTGATTCTTTTTCTTATTCTTTTTGGCTTGTCCTTTCCTTTCTGCAATGCTTTTACCTTTTTCTCATTCTCTCTTTCAACCTCCCTCCAACCTACTATATCTCTGCTCGGTTTATGTGTCTCTTCTCAGTCTCCCTCTCTGTTTCATCTGTTTAGTAAGACCTTATGAAATGAGGTGATACAAATGGCATTTTATGGGGCTGTGCAGCACAACCAGGCCGAACACGGCAGGCAATCATAAAAGCCATTGTCTGCTGCGCATGCCACTTTTAATGTGTTCCGTTTGATTTAATGCAAGTGATAGTTGAAGCAGGAGAGGAGGTTAGGCCTCAGAGGTGAGAGTGAAAGAGGGAAAGGTAAGAATGAAGATAAAAGGGATAAAGAGAGGGGGTTAGACAGGGAAAAAAAAGGGGGGGGAGAAAGTAAAAGAATGAGAGTAGAGAGCAGTATAGGCTGTAACTGGAGTCCTCCTTTCTTGGTTGAAATAATAAGGGACAGCTGGGCTGATATCTAATTTCTTGGGAAGAAATACCATTTAGGGTGAGAATGAAAATGGCATGCACGCAGGGTAGCAAGCTGAGGTAGAAAGAAAGACGAACAGACGGGGTAAAGTGAAATATTAAAAAATAAATGCAATATCCAATGCACAAAGTGATTACATTGCCAGAGGGTGGCAGAGGTGTGAGGATTCTGATGGCTTTTTTGTGCTTATAAAGCCGTTCATTTAAAAGAACAGGCGTATTTACATCCAGATGGGGACCTTGTAGGTATTACCTATACCCCCACCCACACCCCAATCTGGGAGAGATATGCGACAAGGGTAATTGCAAAAGGTCTGTCATTAGTGTACAAGATTGGAAGCATGATTCAAATTTCAGCTGCTTTTATTTTTCAAAGTCCATTTCTGTCAGTTAACTTGGAGGGGCAAGAGAGTGTGGGTGGGAAGGTGCTGCTGTTAGCAGCAGATTTCAGTGTACCTCAGGAGTTCAATCACACTCATGTGGATAAAATGCCAAAGACTGGGGTCAATTGATACATGGCTTTGGCACAAAGGTCAAGCCAAACCTTTGTGCTTACTATACGTGCACTCGTTAACAAAGAGTCAGTCTACCTAACAATGTCTAAATAAATGAGCTTTATAAGCCCTGCACAAACAATTGCAGTTTGTTTTAGAGTGGTGTGTTTTTAATCTTTTGTCTTTCTCTTCCAGTAATTGTGGTCAGTGTAATCATAATTGTGGTTAGGATTGTCACTGATGATGTTTCTCATGCTTTTGTAATATGTTGTCTATATTATGTATGTCTGATATGGCATTTACCTGATATTTCAGCTGCTTTGTTTTCAGATTGTAGAAAGATGTGATTTATCCACCTAATATTATCACTTATTTAGAAGCAGTTAAAGTAATTCCCCTTAAAACTGACAAGCAAGGATCGGCCCGTTTCATTAAAAAGTAAGTACATCATACAACAACTTCTTCTATGACTACTTTTGATAGATAATTACTTCCTCTCATTTAGATCAGTGTTGCAGGAGGGCTGGGACCTATCCCTATAGAAGAAAAAGTAGGGTACAGCCTGGACAGGTTGCTATTCAGCACAATCCTTGTTGTCAGATGCTTTTTCTAGATCTACAGACACACACGCAGTAAAGACCTACATCATTAATACTTGAAGAGTCAGAAATTGTGTATCCATAGGGTAGGGGTTGATCTGGTTTGGCTGATATAACTACAGTGATCAGTACTTTTGGCCACATCCTGTGAATCAGACTAATAGTTATATACACCCTGAGAGCAGTCCTGTGATTCTCAATGAGTATTTTAGCTCCCAAGCACCATAATTAGCTTTCTTTGCTTGCTTGTCTGATTTGGCAAGACCTCTGTGCGCTCCTTTCTTTTTTCTCTCTCTTTTTTAAACACACTGTGTGTGGGCTCAGAAAAGCAGCATATCTTGAACATTCCCTCATCACAATCTGAATCTAGTGTGGTGGACAAATACGATTAATGTTGCAGAATAACTGATGTACCATATCGTGTCCACGTTTCCATTTCAGTATTCTTAGGAGTAAATCCCACTAACTGTGGCCAATACTTATCACTACTTGGAGATAAAATTGTGATATGTGTCAGAGTGGTGGACTGGAAGTTAGAAGGCGTCACAGAAGTAAATGAAATTTTTCTTTTAACTATAATTGTAACAGCAACTACAACCTCCCCACAAAATGAACCAAGCTGATGTTCTTGTCTGGACATTTGTGGTGAGAGGATAATTGTTCTATGATAGATGAACAGTAGGATTGTATGCTACACATTCAACTCATAGAATATCAACTACTACAGCTGTATTAGCCTCAAATTTAGAAAGGAATGTTGTAAGCATTTGCTAAGATATGTGTTTTTGGAGCTTGATCCGTATTGGGTGTGATGCCAAGATACAACATTATAGAATTGCAATAATGAATTAATTACAAATTGTAAATCATTTCACAATTGTTTGCAAAGTTGTAATTCAATGGAGTATACCAAGAACAAACACTTTAGTTTTTCGAATTTATAGACACTACACCTCAAAATATGTTCCACTAACTCTCCTGAGCAGTAAAATTAAACTCTGACTAATATGACTATTTTTACCTTTTTACATTTATGACCTTTACCTGACCTTGCCTTTGATGCACGTCTCGGAAGTAGGCCCAAGTAATTTGATGTCATTGAAATAACTTGGCAGAGACAGTGCAGTATCTGAATGATTTAGTTTGTGGTAAAATAACAGCTCTGCATTCAAAGATCTTCTTAGCTGCTGACGTAAGCTATTTTTCCCTCTTTCATTCACCACCACCACCCTCAGCCCCCCATTTAATCACTGGATGTAAATCAAACAGAGAAAGAAAGCACTAATTTAAACCTGCTTGAAGAGTTTGGGTCCCTATGGGGACTTAATAAGGTGGAATATCTTGCTGTGATGAGAGTGTAAAAGTAGATTAATCACTTTTTTAAGAGACTATGACATAAAAACCTAAACTTGAAGACAAATGATTAATAGAGTAAAGGAAATAAGAGACTATTGTTTATTAGCAATAGATGTGCTCTGTAGGATACAGAAAACAAGAATGTTATGCCAGCTTACAAATGCTGTAAACACAAACGTTGCAGTACTTAACATGCTTGAATCGCAACCTCATTCAGGTATTTGTCAACAAGCTGTAAATCTCTGTCACTAGGATTATAATTTCTGGGGCCTAAGTGGACTGATTCATAGAGATGGTGTTTTCTAATTATGCTTAAACCCATATTTTTCACGGCACTTTTGATTGAATTGAACTTGTTTTGCAAACCTCAAGTGCGTGTAGGCCAATGTTTAGACAGACAGAAATTGTTTTAATACTCTTGTTTTTTTCCTTCAAGAAAAGAGAAGGCAGAAGGTTTAAGGCCATTTTTTACCATATATATATCAAATGCTAAGTCATGCATGATCTGTTGACAGATCTGGAGTTTGTGGAATTAGAGTACAAAAAAACAAACAAACTAGGGGTTGTCTGGAGGTAAAGCTGATTGCACACAATGCTGGTGACAGTATAAATTCTGTAGAAGAATCTTATTACTAGCCCAGTGAATGGTAGGGTGATGGTTCTTAAGCCAAGAGAAACGAAGCACAAGAGGGGAACGCTGAGTATCAAAAATGGCATGCTTGTTGCCTGAAAGCAGAAGTAAGTCTGGTTCAGTATGAAGGAAGTTAGCCACTGATTGTTAAGAGCCAAGATCGGCAGATGTCCCGGGAGAGAAATCTGTGCAATACAGAGTTGAGTAGCCAGGTTGGAATCTCCTGGTCTCTGCTTAACAGAAACGAGTACCTACGCCTCCAGTGCTCTCTCATATGATGAGTTATAAGATATAATGTAAGTCGTAACATTGCTGTATGGAGCTGCAGATTTGGTTGCAGGTTAACATAGCTGGACTGGCCATCGGGCATACCGGACATATGCCCGGTGACTTATTTTTTATTTTTTTTTGTAATGGCATGAACAATGAGACTTGGTGGATTGGCCAGATGCAGATCGATGTGTAAAAATAACTCAGTTGTTTGGTGGTGGCTATGACAGGGCTTCCACAGAGGCCAGCAGGTGGATGAGGGAAGGGGAGGCAGGAGGAGAGCCCCGAGGCGGCCGCCAGTCCGAGTGTCAGGTGAACTGAACTTCAGGTAAGAAGTTATGACCTGCAGTCTATCTGGGTCAGATATAAACCAAGTTTAGGTGTAGTTTATTTTCGTTGTGCTGACTTTTTACCGTCAGTTGCAATAACTCATACTGCGTTCTAGCCAGTTTGACGGAGTTTTTATACAGCTGGGTGGGTGCTATGATGTTACTGATAGTCAACTTTATTTTATTCATAAGGTTAGTTAGTAGAGTTGCCAACGGCTCCTTAAAAAAATGGAATGGTCTCTCATTCAGAGAAAATATTACACGTTTCGTATTGAGCTGAGAAGAGATGCAGTTTGTCCTGGTCTTTCGCTATAATGAAAAAAAGACACAAAGCTGGATTTATTCAGTGTTTACGCTGCACAGCTGCCTCTTCTTCTTTAATTCTCTCCCCTCCCTCTCCTGTTGCTACTTCAATCATGAAACTGATCAATGATCAGCTGATCGCTTTTCTCTCTTGTTTATTTATCACCCACTTTGCGCCAGAAAGAGGAAACCAGCGGATGTCGCGCTAAACAACAGCAGCACGTTTAAGCTTGATCAGCTGTTGTTAGAATTTATTTAATATTAATTTCTAGTATCAGCTGATGTTTGCTGGAG
>NW_005187476.1:2528163-2530429 GCF_000239375.1 Pundamilia nyererei | reverse complement strand
TGACTGCACTCAGACCAAAGGGGGCTGAATAATTACGCACGCCCCACTTTTCAGTTATTTATTTGTAAAAAGTGTTTGGAATCATGTATGATTTTCGTTCCACTTTGTATTGGTCTTTCACGTGGAATTCCAATAAAATTGATTCATGTTTGTGGCTTTAACGAACATGTGGGAAAGTTCAAGGGGGCGGAATACTTTTGGAAGCCACTGTACATGCTTCTCTTAGGCAGCATCATCAGAACCTGGATAACCTCGAACTTTCTGCTTCTAAATTCAGATAAAACTGAGGTTATTATTATATCGCTAAAATTAAATATAAAATATACTGCCTCAGAGTGATGCTGAAAAACTAGTTCATGCATTTATGACTTCCAGGCTGGACTACTGTAATTTGTCATTATCAGGATGTTCTAAAAACTCCCTGAAAAGCCTTCAGCTAATCCAAAATGTTTAGTACTGACAGGGACTAGAATGAGAGAGCATATTTCTCCTATATTGGCTTCCCTTCATTGGCTGCCTATTAAATCCAGAATTGATTTCAAAATCCTGCTCCTCACATACAAGGTCTTAAATAATCAGGCCCCATCTTATCTTAATAACCTTATAGTACCATATCACCCCATTAGAGCACTTTGTTCCTGGACTGCGGGCTTACTTGTGGTTCCTAGAGTATTTAAAAGTAGAATGGGAGGCAAGGCCTTTGCTTTTCAGGCCCCTCTTCTGTGGAATCCATTTTTGATTTTGGAGGCAGACACTATCTGTCGTTTTAAGATTAGGCTCAAAACTTTCCTTTTTCCTAAAGTATATAATTAGGGCTTGATCAGGTGGCTCTGAATCCTCCCTTAGTTATGCTGCAATAGATGTAGGCATGTGGGGGATTCCTATGATCCATTGAGTATTCTTCTTCAGTCCCCTTTCTCATTCATTCATGTGTTAATACACCTGTCTGCATCGAATCCTTACTTGTTATTAATCTCTTGCTCTCTTCCACAGCATGTCTTTTATCCTGTCTTCCTCCTCCCACTCCAACCAGTGGCGGCAGATGGCCGCCCCTCCCTGAGCCTGGTTCTGCTGGAGGTTTCTTCCTGTTAAAAGGGAGTTTTTCCTTCCCACTAGCGCCAAAGTGCTTGTATGCAATATTGTAGGGTCTGCCTTACAATATAAAGTACCTTTAAGCAACTGTTGTTGTGATTTGGCGCTATATAAATAAAATTGAATTGAATTCAAATTGAATTGAACAGAGATGGTAAACACAATATGCCCACACACACTCACTAAGGGAGAAAAACAATAAAGAAAGACAACAAAGAAAAACAAAAGAAAAAGGCAGGCCAGCACAGGAGACTTGGGAACCATGACATCCCATGTCCAGACTATGGAAAGATGAACCTGAGGCAATCCAGCACATAACAGCAGGGTGCAATATGCTAGCACGCAGGCCATACATGTAATGCTACAACCAAGTGGCTGGACCAGTGTTAGGAGATGTATTCTAAAACACTTCTTCAGCTGAGAATCAGAGTGGAGAAACACACAATTTCACTTGTTGCTTAGCAAGGGCAGCTCTGAGCTCTCGCACGAGACTGAGGGCTCAGGGACTCGCAGCTCTGAGACTGCCCTGGTCTTTATTTATACATCAGTGGGTGTTTGTTCCTTACATTGGAATGTGAAGGTGTATACGTATGTGTGTGTGTGTGTCAGAGTGTGACCCCATAAACGACTTCCCTAAACCTGCTGGTCTGGAAAATCCAACAGTTCATCTATATGTAAAAAAGGCACTTAGACTAAAACTGACATAGCTACGTTTATCCTACCGTAAAACAATAAAAGAAGGTACGACCTTTCCCATGCTCCCAGGATGTGGGTGTGAATGCCAGAGCACTCTGGAATGCACACAAAGCCTTCGCAGACTAATAAGGATCGCACATCCTATCACTACCATATGTAAACTTATATTATTAAAAGATTATACTGACTACTAAGTACAATTTTCTATTGACAACCAGTATGCAGGGGCATCTGTGCTGAGTAAGGCCTTGAAATCCCTAGGACAAAAAGGGAATTTGCCCCCAAGTGTGGTTGAGAATGACCAAACTAAGGCTACGTTCACACTGCAGGCGAAAGCGCATCAAATCCGATTTTTTTGACCCTATGCGACCCATATCCGATCATACTATGACAGTGTGAACGGCGCAAATCCGATATTTTCAAATCCGATCTGGGTCACTTTCGTATGTGGTACTGAATCCGATACATATCCGATGTT
>NW_005187476.1:2511819-2526190 GCF_000239375.1 Pundamilia nyererei | reverse complement strand
CACACACACACACACACACACACACACACACACACACACACACACACACACACGTGCATATGAACCAAAAGGGGTTGATTAGGAAGTAATAATGGGGTTACTGTCATGTCATTTATCACTGTATGAAAGCAGAAATGTGTTGCATTGTTTAGCTGCAAAGTCTGTGATTAAATATAGAAAGCACAGTTGTAGTTTGTATACATATACATAGTGTGGATGCACACCTAAAAAGCCCCCCAGAAAATATTGACAACTATATACTGTGAAGGGAGACAAGATACATATGTACAATATAAAGTTAAAAAAATTGACAGAGGTTAGTAGGATTAATCTTTAAAACAGAGGCAGATGTGAGAAGTAATGTGTCTATGTATGAGAGGGTGTTAATTTAGGAATAGTGACCATCCAGATTTTCATGTAAAGAAAAGTATCAAAAATTCAAATCCTTTCAAATACAAAGCACTCAGGCATAATCCACATTCAATCATATATATTCACACAAAGGTAATAAAATTTAATTGAATGAGTCCACAGTGGCATCTTTCTCCTGTCTCTCTCTCCCCATGAGATGAGCCATCGCTTGGCTACTTCATACTGTGATGTGCTGAATTATTTCATGAATCGCTGGCTTCTTTGCAGACCAGAGCATTCACTGAAATGTTGTGAAATGTTAGGACACCTCTGCTTGTGCTTTTTTTCTTCTCTTTCAGTCTCACTAAGGCTTTGTAAGCCAGGGACTTGATTGAATAAGACAGTGTGTCCACACATATGTACACATGCATGTACACTTGCCACATGTGTGTGTAGTCATGCTGCATCAGATTTTCTATGTGTTTCTCATGTGGGGATTATGTGTGTTTATGTGTAGATGTTAATGTTCACTATGTGTGACCTTATAAGTGTATAACTGTCAGCAGGACTCCCCCTAATGCTGGTACCCCAATGGAGGAACTCTAAATCAGACTGACATGCTCCTGGCACACCCTGTGCCAACCCCAAATTGCTTCTGACAGTATCAAATGCATTCCATTGGGTGTTCAGTACATTTGGGTTGCCCAGTTTCCCTGACCTTTCTCTAGTGCAATATGTAGGCTACATAGACAGACAGAAAAAATATATTGTCAAAAGAAAGAATATTTTGTCTCTGTATGTATGGTGTGGGGTTAGGTTAATTGGTGATTCTAAATTGCCCATGTGTGTGAATGTGAGCGCAAATGGTTGTCTGGCAATCTGTCCCGCGTGTACCCTGCCTCTGGGAGGCTATGGTAGGTTCCAGGCCCCCAGATGAAAAGCAATACAGTCTCACAGCATTTTGTGAAACAGTCATAACCTTCAATAAATTGATTTACATTTCTGGACACAAACCTTTTTCATCTTCCTCAAAATGAATTTCTCAGCACATTTTTTTTTTTGGTACAAACATGGCTTTTCATTAATGTACTCTCATATTTGATTAGGGTTAGACACATACGACTCAGCTTTCAGCATGTAAAGCAACTTGGATAAGGTTAGGCATTAAAAAATACTGTGTTATGGTTAGAAAAAGAATGCAGTGCATGTCTTTTAAAGCTTTGTTTTCTTTGTTGCCATGGTGATGCATTCCTACTATGTAGAAAACTTAAATGCACTACTTACACATGATCACTGCCACATAATGCCACAAAAGTGAAAATTTGTATCCATGAACATGAAGAATTTCACATTTTTTCTGTGCTGCACACACACGCACAGAGAAAGATACATGCTAAAAGGCATTTTTAATAACTATACCATCAATGTCAATTTTTTAAAAGAAAAATCTTTTTAACACTGTACTAATGTGAACTGTAGAAGGTTTCCAAATTTGCTTTTTGGAACAAGACAGATAGTTATGTGTGCATTTAAAATGTGATTACCAAGTTCCAATAAGGAAGGCAGCTGCGTGTCGGCCAAACATGTATGAACAAATACCCGAGTTCAGAGAAGCCGTAGGAGGTATGAAACTCCATTATTTTCCTAGTCTACATCACAGTGAAAGAATCACGAGGTAGATGGTTCGTTCAGTGTGGATGTACAATGTCAGCTGGTTACTGGTTAAGTGTAATAGCTGACTTCCAAACAAATACCGACATTAAGAATACATTACATGTACATAACTGTTGTTGATTGTAAATAATCTTTGTTCAACAATTTTTAGTGATGTGGCAGTTTCAGGGCACTGCAATATGTTGTCATATATCTCATAAGTGCTCATCAAACAATGACACAATGTGCCTGTTATCAAGTTTTTTGAATAAAACAATGTATTACAGTCAACAAATATATGTTTTTATTATTGATTTCTTTAGTAGTCTTTCTGTGTCCATTATTTAGCTGTCTTACTATATACAGTGAAACAATAAGGGTACAAAGAATAACATGAACTAAACAAACAACCACTGCAGGTGTGGTTTTTGCTAGTACCTTTAAACATACTTACGTCATCTGTTCATTGACACATTTGAAGTATGTGAGGCCTACATATGTGATTGCATATCATCCCTGTGCTAAGATTTTCGACCTTGGTTCCAAAACCAAATCAAACAAACTTTTAGTCAAAATGCCTACTTAGCTAATGGTTAATTAAATATGTCAGTGAAGTGAAAAAGGCATATAAGCTGACATATGACACATGGTTCACTATTCGCCTAACGTCTGACACAAACATCTGACCCTTAATTAATATGTGTATTATGTGTGGATAAGCAGGTAAATGCCATTGTAGCAAAAAGAAGGTCAGAGATTCAATTTCAGGACAAATCAGCCCAAATACTAAAATCAGTCATCAGTTACAAACTACCCCTCCAAACTAAATGCTAGACTAGATGCTTTAATGCTCGGTGGCTTGAAAAAATACAGTAAAGCTCCTCAGGGTGAATACAGCTGTTCATTAAAACCCCTCCATGTAGCAGTCTGTGCATTGGGAGGTTGTTTGCAAATTCAGTTTATCCACACTTACGTTTGATTTTCAGTTTTTAATTTTTAATATCTATTATTGAAATATATGTTATTGAAAGATTAAAGACAAGATTGTGTGTTTTGATGAAATGCCAGATTTTGTCACCTGAACAAATACATTCAGATTCAAGAGCTTTATTGTCAATACAACAGTATACACAGTATACAGCATACCGAAATGTTGTTTCACCCCAAGCCCCTCATGGTGCATTTATAAGTATATAAAAAATATATCTCCAAGAGATACAAAACTAGGAATTACAAATAAATAACACCCTAAATTTTGGTAAAATTAAGGGACAAAAAGGTACTAATTACTAACTATACAATACTATACAGTACTATAGTAATAACTATACAATACTAACTGTACAATACACAAAGACAGGACAGAGACAACACAAAGTGTATTGTGCAGTAGGTATTGAATACCAGGTTCAAGTTACTGTCAGGATATTGTAGACGAGACAGGGTGAAGACATGTGCAAGATGCAAAATGTGCAAATATAGTATAATTTAGATGTGTGTTCAGTAACTATGCGACTAAGTGTGCAAATAAGCATATTGTTTCAGTTTATAGGTGATTTGTGGAAGTTTTTGTTGTTTAGAGTCTTTTGGTGAGTATTGTAAGGTGTTTGTAAAGGTGTATGTGTAAACATCTCCACATTTTTCTTATAAATCAGAATTTACTAGCCAATCAATCACTAGGTCTATGTGATCAACACCCAAATAAGAACAGAATGAAACATTTAGAAATAAAGAATAACAAGTGATAATAACTGGCAATAGTACAAACATAAGGTATCAAATGTTGAAAATAAGATTTATTTTTCACCAAAAAACAAAAAGACTAATACTCATTTCTAGTATGATGCCACCAACAAATTTGGACAGTGACATTTTCAGTCCTATGTTGCATCACCTCTATTTTTTTTACAACACTCTAAAGGTGTCTGGGAACAACAGGGATGAATTCCTACAGTATTGTGGACACATGTTTTCCAGTTCTAGCTTGATACAGGAATTCAGCAGCTCAACAATTCAATGCTTTCTTAGTCATACTCCTTGAACTGCACCTCAAGCAATCTTTTTTTGGCATCTGGACCCTTTTACTATATAGCCATGAATACATGAAGACCAGTCCTTGGCATTGTCTTGCTGAACTGAGCAAGGTAAGGATCATCTTTATTGAAACAGATGAATGGCTGCAGTTAAACGTCTATATCTGTTGCATTCCCGAGAATTCTAAAAGAATGGGGAAATCCGATAACAATTTAAGATATCTAAAAATAGCAAAAAGGATTCTTTCAGTTAAAATTAATTTTAATTTAAAAACCACAAATATCCCTTTTAAACTACATATGACCACTGAAGATGTTTACATTTCATTATATTTTTCACAGCTGGCAGCAATAAATAACAAAACAGTTAGCCTAGACTACACTTAGAAAAAAGCAGAAAGTGGGAGTTTTAGGATACCTTTCTCTTTGATGAAGAGTTGGATTACATTCTTGCATGATAGGAAGGTTTATTTGTTGTCCAAGTGTCCAAATCCAGCAATGTTAGATGCACTTGAAAGAAAATTTCAGTAACACCAGTCTGTCTGATGATCGTCTGTGTTCTTGAATAGTAGTGCTTACTAAAACAGCCGCCCTTAACAATAGAAAATCTTCCACAACTCACGTCAGTATCTCTGTCATCGATCAGGAGTGAGGTTCATTGACTCATCAACCCACATCACGTCACAAAGTTCTTACTGCTTCCTTTAGATGAAATAGTCATGGATACTTCGTGCATTATGAAATAAATATATAAATATACGATATATATATATATATATATATAAATATACGAGATGAATGGGGTAAATATAATATAATAATACAATATAATAATTGATATGTTAACATAATGCATGTCTAAATTTTGTTGCTGCAATGTTTTATATTTTGCAATATCATCTGATTTGTGTATGTTCTTTTGCTAGTCTTTTTAAAGACAGTACTAAGAAAGCAATGTGAGTAGCAGATGAGCAAGTTGACAATATATTCAATGTGATTTTTATGACTGTTATAAGCTAAATATATATATATAAATACTGCACTTTGATTTTAGAGCCTTGAAGGCTGAAGAAGGTCCCTTGAAACTGCATCAATTTCTTTTGTGAAACGATACATCAACTGCCATCAATCTTGAACTACCAAATTGAGCTCACAAACAAAGACAGATTCTCTTTTTCTGTCACATATAAAATGAAATAAACTTGTGAATCTTTACCTTTGGGCAGTTTGGTCTATAAACTTTAATCCCTTTAGACAAGAAAGTCAAACTTAATTCTTTTTCTCAAAAAAAAAAAAAAAGGAAAAGAAACACTGCGTCCTAAACCTAGCTCTGAGATGATTATCTAAAGGTCAGCCTTCCCTCTTCTCATCCCTGCCTCCATCATCCAGACTTTTTTACCAGTTAGTCCAACGGCATAAAGAGCATGACTTGGCCTGAACACTGACTGAGTGCCTATCATAGCTGCCCATATCAGCCATCGGCCTTGCAGAAACAAGGGCTCTTGCCCGAGAAATGAAGTATGGATTTCTAATTTAGGGGAATGGTTGAAGATGTGGGTCAACGTTGCATTTATTTCAAGGCGCCTCAGCCCCATCATGCTTTCGATCACCCTTTAGTTGCGAAATACATATTGGGCTGAGCTTATAATGGATGGGGGCGCCATTGATGGTCGGGTAGATGAGAGGTTTGCATTATGTATTAGCTTTATCCCATGAATGAGTAGCTGTGAAGATAATCACTGTCTGATGATCGTCATTTCTTTTGTTCCCAATGTGCCCTCTCAAAATGGCTGTTACATAAACTGTACATTTTCTCTTTTGTGCAGTAGAAAATGAAGAAGGGAGAGAAAGAGACAGAATGAAAATGTTAAAAATGGACAGGGGCACATATACAGAGAGAAAAATTAGCAGTGACAGAGAGGCAGTAGGGTGGGAGATTTAGAGAAAACAATGCATAATTTTAAGAACTAATATTCACCCACTCTAATTGCAGACACAATGTTCAACCTGCCCATCAAACCGCGCTGCATTCTTTTAACTTCATATTTACAGCCCTGTTTTGCATTTTGCAGCTGCATCTGCAGTAGTCATCCAACTGTCAGCCATTTCTCACTGTGGAACAGCCCAGGCAGACATGTGTGATCTGCCTGAGAGGCATTCTCACACCTGCCTTGTTCAGGAGCAGAGGTCACTCCCAAAGACCATGCTCTTACTGGTACTAAATTTAGCTCACTGATATGTGCAAACGTCTTCATCACCTTCTTAGTCAACCCAAAATACGGTGTCAACCCTCTGACAACAGTGAAGGGCATCACTTTTAAGTGGTTATGCGAAGTCCCTAAGTATTGTGTTTCTAAAGAAAAGTCTACATTCAAACTCATCTTAAATTCAGTAATTTATCAGGTGTAGCAAGAGTGAGGCCCTGTTTCTCCCGGTTTGTTCTGCTGTTGTAAAACCAGTTACAAGGTCAAAGAAGAAATGTTCATGAAGTAAAGCGTGCTGCAAAATAGAAAATTGCTAAAGTACATTTCCACTAAAAGAGAAGAGAACAATAAATACCCTGCTACACTTAAAGCTGCTGTGTATATGAACTGACTGGTTAATTATCATTAGAGCCTCTTAAGATAATAAATTAAAGAGATGCAGTTTAAATACATAATAAATACATAATAAAATCAACTACAAATCTTAACCTCCTAGGACCTGGCGTCCACATATGTGGACATCACATTTTGGGTTATTTAGACTAAAATACTAAATTTTGCTCTTCGTGGGCCTGATATCCACTTACGAGGACATTATACTGCTACTGTTCTATCAAAATTTTTAACGAATATCCTCATATGTGGCTCTTATTTTTCTTAAAAACAAAAATAAGTTTAAAAAAAATGTGGTAATTCTTTGTTATTACATTCATCGGGCCCCAATGTGACCAAATATCAAAGAGAAATTAAAAATGCATGTCGTGGAAGAGTTTGGGTCTTAGGAGGTTAATCATAAAAAATATATTTAACCTGAAAAAAAGCCTGCTGTGAAGCTTATTTCTTTAATTAGTTCATTACACTCTACATTGGCACTGATGGAGTGTAGTCAGCAATGTACGTTTTTCTTTCCACCCATAGAAAACTTATAACACCTATAACAGAGGCAAATACAGAGGGCATAAAGACAAGGCAGGACTTGTTTCCTATTTGACTGTCACACACACACACACACACACACACACACACACACACAGAAACATGCACACATGCATGTAGACACACACCCAGACACCTCTACACCCACAAAGGGAGACATTATCTTGAGGCGATGGATCATGTAAATGGCATTTTGTCTACATTATGAGAATGTGGAAGATGTTTTTCTGCATGACTGAGGCGCTTATCAAGTGGGACTGTCTGTACCACCAACTCAATATATTTCATCTTCAGAGATGGGGATGGAAGGCTGGAGAGGGTGAATATTTCTGTATGTTTGTCTGTGTGTTTGTGTGTGAGCTATGGGGTGTGTGTGTGATGTGGCAAATAAAATGACTTTCTCTAACCTCATTTGCCTCTGAGCTCAAAAGGACAATATGGACTTCAGCAAATAACCACTGAAGA
This sequence comes from Pundamilia nyererei, assembly GCF_000239375.1. Lineage (NCBI taxonomy): Eukaryota > Metazoa > Chordata > Actinopteri > Cichliformes > Cichlidae > Pundamilia > Pundamilia nyererei. Next base: position 2,518,548 of record NW_005187476.1, on the reverse strand, counting down.
AATACAAAGTACTTAAAAACAATGTTTAATGATTTGCCTAACCCATTTGCTCATTTTGGAAATGAACACAACAATACTGATAATGTCAAGTCTTTGCCTAACACAATCTCTGGATACCTACTTAGAAAACACATCAAGTGAGTTAAAAAGATCATCAAAGTGTTTCTAGTCTATTTCCAGGAGGTCAACAGCTAAACACGCTTGCTGACAACAGCCTGGGCCAAGTTCTGTCACATCTTTCTCCGTGATCTAATTCCAAATTCCTCTCACGTGTGAGACTTTGTTTCTGCAGTTAGAGAGGCTGTCATCCTTCTTGCCTTAAAAGGCTGGCAGCTGCCTCGGGAGTCCCCTGAGCTACTAAAACCTAAAAGGACTCCTTGGGTTTGTTGGCCTCTTCATGCAGCTTCATGGTTTGTTGGCCCACCAGGTATGGTTAGCCTTCTGGCCATAGCTGAGAGCAGCAAATTCAGTACACATCACCCAACCTTTGTTTACATCTTTCTGGGGTTTTTTGTGTTATTTTTGACCGTAATGAATTGAAGTACTATCAATTTAAGTACTAATTCTGCTTTTTTAAACTATTCTGATCACTTAGTGCTATGGAGCAGTGGATTCAGGGTGTGCTGTCATGGGAGGCTGACCCACACAGCTGTTCTCCATCACCTGGTCATGCCTTCCAGACAGGAGTACTGAGCTGCACAGAGAGTGGGCTGAAAAGCCTGCCACTGAGTGTTGGAAATTGTTTACACCAACAAAAAGCATTCACATGCAGGGAAAAAAACTGTCTGCAGGTCTAGGTCCTTGCTACTTATGGCTACATAGAATAGCGGTTTACATGTATGCTAAACAAGTGAAACAGTCTTTGTTTGATGCTGGGAGTAGACACAGATCTCTTGGGGGTCAGCAAGGCCATCTGGCATAGAAAGTTGCCATATCAAAATGATGACATATGAACATTTCTCTCTCCATAGTATTCAGTCTCTTCCTACCACCTGCACCTCAGTCCCATTATTTGATCTCATCTGGTATATCTCTTTATGTTTGCAAAATTGCAATAATTAGACTTGAGTGTGAACATCTACAGAACAGCAAAAGCTTACCTCTTTCATGATGAAAGGAAATAACATTAGGCTGGTAGCCTCATGGCACACAGTGGCTAATGTCTACAGTTATTGCATTGTTCCATAAGACAGCAGAATGTTCCATTATCAAATCAGCCTAAGAGGTCTGATTAATGGGGTGTGAACTCTCATGTGATTGATTTTTATGGACGATGAAATGGTTATGGCGACAGCAGAGAGCTATCCGTGTTGACAGTTGTCTTATTTACAGAGAGGATGTTTCTGTGAACCCCAAAGCAAATGATAGGATGGTGTAGAGCAGAGCTTCCCAAAGTGTGGGGCCCGCCCCCTGGGGGGGTTGGGGGGGGGCATGCCTGGACACTGCTAGCAGGGGCGCCCACACAAACGCAAAGTAGGAGATGAAGCATCGCTGAATATGTTTCCAAACCAACTTCATTCTAAGCCAAAGACTAGAAAATATGGTGAAGCATATCTTCCCTTTGGCTTCACCTGCACAAGTGCCGAGGTAGGTCTCCCCTGCAGAATTGGTTTTCCCTTTGTCAGGAGCACACGCTGGGTTCTTCAAATCACGGTCAAACAGTATCCCACATTCTTGATTTTTAGTTCACAAACACTTGTTGTAATGACTAAACTACTCCTGACATTTCGGAGATGTTAGCTCTTTATACTGTAAAGTTACAGCGGGATACAAATAACATCAGGCTGTTCCTGCCACGATTTGTTCCCTCGGTTCAAACCACGGACAAACAGTATCCCACAGTTGTTTATGTCTTTGAACCCATTTTGCACAGAGAGGCATTTTTTGAAAATGCAATGTTGAATATTATTACACAGGAAAAAAACAACTACACGTGAAATAATCACACCGTGATGCCTCTGCCTTTCTAAATGGAGGGACAGTACAGTGTGTGTATGTAAGCGTGTAAAACCTGAAGATAAGTAAGATTAACAGTAACAGTATTTTGTCTCTATCTGCCATTCTGCAATTCATCTGATGTAAACAATAGCGTGGCGCACAGCATGACATGTAAAAAGGCACATACCTTTGACGTTGTGTGACAAACTCTGTATTCCTCGTCCACACGTAAACGCAAAAAAAGAGTTTTAAAAAATCTCAGTTTTCGGTGATTACGTGTGGACGAAGCAGCTGTGTTTTCAAAAATACCCGTGTAGGTGTGGACGTAGCGTAAAAGAGTAGGTAGTTTACTTTCTTACTACCTGTAATGTATTGCAGATTACTTGTATTTGCTTAATTGTTTACTAAATGTTTGAGGTGTGAAATAAACCAAACATTTTTCTTGTAAAACGTAAAACAAACGGGGGCCTAGCAAAAAAAGTTTGGGAACCGCTGGTGTAGAGGATGATTTATCCACATGTTGTTGGTGTAGGGGCTGTCACTGTAGAGATGCAGGATAAGAATCAGCCTTATTTAAAAACAAAAAAAAGGGCTAGTTTGAGAGTAGTAGTTTTCCATTCTCACACACAAAAATAGAGAGAGAGAAAAAGCTGGAGAAGAACATAAGTGGCTGTTGGGACTGTGTGGGGGTGGTAAAGGCGATGACATGGAGTGCAAGCCATAAGAAGCGAGAAAAGGCTGACAAGGCAACAAGATGAAAATAGGTGTCATATGTCAATCTTAGGCAGCGATAAAAAGGAAAAAATGCCAAAATGGAATACTATGGTATGTTGTTTAGAGCAGCAAATATATTAAAAATAGCCCTTTATGAGACCTGTAATGTTAGCTACAAGAACAACTACTGACCTTGTCTCACTGATGTGAGCTTCTTAGCCTTTTTCAACCTGGAACAGTTATTGAAAAATCCATCTTCCCAATTCAATATCAGTTGAGCACTTCTTTATTTGCTTAGTAAAGTCAAAAGTGAGAAGATATTTTTAGCCTCTGTCTGGTTTATTTATGTAATTATCTGATCATGATTTCTCCAAAACACTTGCAGAAATCACACCATACACAACATGAGAAGCATGAAAGCAAAACTTGGAAACATAGTTTCATACAGTTTCTCATAACAACAGCCAGCTTAGTAATGCTGTAACACACTAATAATAGAGAAGAAAGCTGCTGCAAGTTAGAGAAGATAGGATTAGCACTCTGTGTTTTGATTAGGTAGTCAGAATATGTACTGAGGGCTGTTGTCCAAGCTACTGTATTTTTATTAAAAACTTTAAGTATACAAGACAAATACAAAAAAATAAATAAAACAGTCAGTGCACTAATAAAAACAACAATCTCCCAAAGTTTAAACTTGCTTAAAAGGAAAAATAAATAAATAGCCACAACAGTTGGCTGATTTAGTGACCACTAGAACCTTTATCTTCAATGTATTGTGGCTTACATGGCCAGTTTCTCCCTTAGCCTTGAATGTCACTACATCAGCAATGAAATGTTAGCTACATGCTAATTTTGTTTTTTCTTTAAACTACCTTTCACAGCTTCATGGTCAAGCAAAAACCTTATAAGACACCTACCACTGACCCCACTTTTAAATAATACCAAAGCTCTAATAATATTTTCTGCCTCTGTCACTATCAAGTGGCAATCTCTGAGGCTGAAAAAAATAAGCCTATGACAAACGGGTCAAACTGGCCTCTTGATTCTGGCTCAAGAGGACAGTTTTAAAAGTAAGACCATCTCCACAGACTAAGAGAATTGGGCACTTTGGTTCCTAGGTGGATACTGACATAGGTGATTTTACAACTAGCTATTTGTTAGATTTGTCTTCTGCTCAGCTAATTAGCAGTGTTTTATTTTTGGAGTGTTTTAAAGATATGTTTCAGAGTATTTTAATGCCAGTAATGTTTTTGCACTGGCACATTATCCAATAAAAATAAATCTTTCATTTTATTAATATGTTTCTATTAATCTGTAACTGTGTCTTTACAATTTGGAGACTTGCTAGCCAAGCTTGTTGGTTGATAACAACAACAGCAACGATTTGGCATTGGCGTCTTGCACGCTCATTTTTCACTGTATCTAGTCTGGGCCTGTTGTCATCTTTCATTGCTACAATAAATACCAACAATTAGCTACATTTATATCCTTGGATCAACCTGTTTATTATATTTAATTAAAAAAAAAAAAGCTTTTCAAGTCAAACCTGATGTGTCCTATAATTTGTGTTTTTTTGGTATGGATCAGGACTCGTGATCATAAATTGAAAAAGGTAGATTGGTGCATCCATGCTAAAGATGGTTTAAAAACATGTCGTGGTGTGATGGATGAAGAAGAAAAAAAGTTAATTCTGTGCCCAAAAAGCAAAGAATGGCAACCTAATGGAACAGACTTCACTAATGCAGATTCATATTTAGGCTACACATAGGAGTGGAGGCCCCTTGTCTATGATATTTTATATATTTTAGTTGTTAGTGTTATTAGTTCAGTGGTTCAATAGATTTTTGCCATTTCTCTGTACTATTGTAGGGTCTTTACCTTACAATATAAAATGCCCTTAGGCCACTGCTGTCGTGATTTGGTACTATATAAATAAAATGAAAATTGAATTGTACTGTTATGCTATATTATTTAACACGAGGATTGCATACTTTCAGATAAAATCCTCTTCTTTAACCTTCACATACTGTTCATATTTTATGCCTTCACAGTATAGTTCAGGTCAATTTAGACCTTTGGCCAAGAATTCTCTCAAATGTGTCTACTAAAAAAATTTGAACAACAGATCAATGTCAAATGTATAAATAGCCTTTCTGATACAAACAAATTGATAACAAATCCATGCTCAAACTGGGATTTAAACCCAAACCTATCCCTGAGCCAAACACAATAATATTACAGTAACTTTACTAGCCATATTAATACTGTAGTGCTTTGCCTCTGGTGACTTGGCAGGATATATAAAACTATGAAGACACTCAAAAGAAATTTTCTGTGATTGGAAACTATTTTCTCTAACTAGAAATATGTGTAAAAAAAAGATTTTCAATTTCTTTGTAGTTTAGTGCACTTTTTTGTCATTTATGTAGTTTCTTTGGACTTAATGCATATATATTATTAAGATTTGGGCTATAACAGTTGTATTGATGTATAGCAACTTGAAATGCTCCCAAAAATGGCTCTACAGCATGTAAAAATATAAAGATAAGCTCTGGCGGACTTGGTTCCATGGTAGGTCTTGAAGGGTTAAACGGTATAAACAATGAAAGGTGGTGGATTAGCCATTGGTCATGATCGACTCTGGGCTGGACCAATTATAATACATCCGTATTGACGTGAAAAAGAACACGATTCGTCCCGTACTTCAGCTAGAATGAAAAAAAGACTCAAAGCTGGAGTTATTCTGTGTTTTTGCTGCACAATTGCCTGTTCTTCTCGCATTCTCTCCCCTCCCTCTCCTGTTGCTACTTCAATCATGAAACTGATCAATGATTAGCTGATCGGCTTTTCTGCCATAAGTCCCATCTCTCTTGTTTGTTTATCTCCCACTTTGCGCCAGAAAGAGGAAATCAGCGGATGTTGCGCTAAACAACAGCAGCACGTTCAAGCTTGATCAGCTGTTGTTAGAATTTATTTAATATTACTTTCTAGTATGATGTTTGGTGGAGCCACAGCTGTAAAAGCTGCTGGTCATGATATCGGTTTGGATATGTGGTGAGAGGGAAACATGAAGGTGATACAAATCATACATATATACCAACAAGACAGCGTACATCACTGTCACAACAGCGTTTGTCTTAGTTCAAAGGCTTTATGGTTTATCCTATAATACCTGGTGGTGTAGTCGGACGATTTTTTGTCAGTTCAACCTTATGTATTATGTTTAACCCGAGCGACCACCCGGTCAGCTGGTGGGTAACAGGCATCTGTGAAAACGAAGAAATGTTGAGAGCGCAAGCAACACATTGCGAGCAAGCGCAAATGCAAAAACTGAGCGAGAGGGGCTGCTATTGTGTGTGTATATGGATAATAGCAAACACTGAAATGCATTTTTTGCTCGCAGCAATGAATTTTGTTCACTCAAATTTAGCTTTTCTTCACTCAAAATAAATTTCTCCTCAAAATGCGATACTTGCACCTGCAATTTTTTTTTACGTGCGCTCAGAATTATGGCACAATAATAACGCCATAGATAACCAGTATGATTCAATGCAGAGAGGTGTATTAACACATAGTGAGTGAGAAAGGTGACTGAAGAAGAAATATCAACATCATGGGAATCTCCTAGCAGCCTACATCCATTGCAGCATAACTAAGGGAGGATTTAGGGTCACCTGATCCAGGCCTAACTATATGCTTTAGCAATAAGGAAAGTTTGAAGCCTAATCTTAAAAGTAGAGATAGTGTCTGTTTCCCGAATCTAAAATGGAAGCTGGTTCCATACAAGAGGGGCCTGAAAACTGAAGCCTCTCCCTCCCATTCTACTTTTAAATACTCTGGAAACCACAAAAAGCTTGCAGTGCGACAGCAAAGTGCTCTAATGGGGTGATATGGTACTATAACGTCATTAAGATACGATAGGGCCTGTATATAGGGAGCAGGATCTTGAATTCAATTCAATCAGTACCTATACAGGGAGTGGAGAATTATTAGGCAAGTTGTATTTTTGAGGAATAATTTTATTATTGAACAACAACCATGTTCTCAATGAACCCAAAAAACTCATTAATATCAAAG
>NW_005187476.1:2495224-2503917 GCF_000239375.1 Pundamilia nyererei | reverse complement strand
GAGCCATGTTTTTTTTTCCCTTTCTCTCTCCCTCTCTCTCTCTCTCTCTCTCTCTCTCTCACTTTTTTTTCGCTTCACACTGCATGTGAGCCTTGTGTTTGCACTGAGCAGAGGGGGGAGGACAGTAGTTACACTCGCAGTAGCACAGGAACCGAGCAGGAGGGAGATAGACAGATAGAAAGCCAGGGGCAACAACAAGAGACAACATCATCACATTAGAAAAGTATAGCAATCATACACAACTATTTTCAGTTGTGGAGGATAAAGGATTCAGAAAGTTTGTTCATGCAGTGAATCCTGTGTTTACAATTTCAAGCAGGAAAACACTCTTCCAAAAAAATCATCCCAGGCCTATATGACAGAGAACATGCATCTTCTTTTTGTTTTTTGTATTTTAATTTAGATTTTATTGAGTTCTGCATGGTTTGCAGAGTTTTGTGTTGTTTCACTTTAAATTTGTTTAAAAGGAAAAAGCTGAAAGTTTAAATAGTTAAAAGTTGAAATGTAAATAGCTGGTTTTTGTATTTTATAATTTCTTTTTTACATTTTATGTGAAGTGAATAAATAAAAGCATGTTCATATATAAACGTATAAAAAAACAGGTGTTTTTTTTACATTAGTAATTCATTTTGTGCATAATTTTATATTGTTTTTGATAATAAATTAATTAAAGCAAGAAAACAACCTGAAGAGCCAGTTGGGAGCTGAAAGAGCTGTCTCTTTTTAGTGAGCTGAGCCGAAAGAGCCGATTTTCCAAAAAGAGCCAGAATTCATATCACTAGTCAAAACCCATTTATTTAATTCTGTCTACAATAATTTTATGGTTCTCTGTGCCAAATGCTTCCTAAATGTCAGTTTATGCAACTGTGATAGCAAGCCACATATGGCAAGTTCCACAACTCACCACTAGTTTCTTCACTTTAGTTTACTTTGCAGTCACTACTTTAAATATATTTTACTTATTGTTGAATATATTGGTTCTTTGTTCCATCACACCTTTCAATGTTTATATGGAGTACACACATATCAACACTGCAAGGTCAAAGTTCTGTTTTATGTTATATTAATACATCTGTCTTTCTTTCTTTGAGTTACCTGGAGGTTTGGCTTCTCCTTCCAAAAGGTGTAACAAAGGGCTGAAAAATCTGAAGTACTGCTGATAGCCTCAGTGGACTGAACCACATGCTTCATTGCCTGGGGGTGTTTGGAGTTTGTGTAATTGTTTTGTGTTAGTTGGGTGTGTGGCAGCCACTTTGTTTTCCCCTTGTGTGCCATATAGTTTAGCTAAGCCAGTATTTAAGTTCCCTCCATGTGTCATTTCAGCAGGTCATATTTTGGTTTTTAAGGCAGACTAATTTGTTTGGGAGGATTTGATTTTTTGACATTTTGGTCCACACTCCACACCAGTTGGTGTGGTAATGCACCATTTTGCATGAATTTCAACAGGTCAGTTTGTCTGATCTTTGTTTCAGGTTTTGTTAGTTGTTATTTTGAGTTTATTTTATTGAGTATTATTATTCAGTTGACCTCTTTTATTGGTCTGCCCGTTTAAATTTCTGGGTTTGTTTTGAGTCAATAAAACCCCATTTTATTTAATTAACCCTTTAGAGCCGATCGGAGCGGGAACGCTCTGTTTTGCATAACTATTTTTAAATCCCAGTAGCATTGCAACCACGTAAGCTAGCGCAAATTTTTTTTTTTGCATATGAAACCGAAGGAGTTGTACTTACATCTTATGCCATCAGCTTGTCCTAGGTCACGGTTTCCTTCCACATAAAGCTTTGCAAAAACTGCATAAAAAGCGCTTGCAGGAACAAAAACATAATATTCCAGAAACACGCTTTGCCGATCCGATCAGCTGTTCATAACACTTCCTACGTTGGAATAGACATCAGCGCGAACTTTTGCATTTCCGCCATTACCTGCCCGAAACCGGAAGTGACGTCATTTTCGCAGAAATGTAGTCTTTTTTGCCATCAGGGCCTCAGGGCCTATACTTGTGTTTTTAAAAGTTATCTTTGACTTTATGACTTTCTGTGTCGTTTCTGGGATGCTTAGGACTCATATTGCACTGCTGGAAATAGTTTATTTTGATGCATATGCTGCTTTTTTGCAAATTTGCAGTATAATATTTATTTATATTTCCTGCAGTGTATAAAAATTGGTGTATTTCAAAAATAAAACTATGAAGACACTCAAAATAAATTTCCTGTGGTGGGAAACTATTTTGTGCAACTTTTTTGTATTTACAGTTTTGAGGGATAAGCCTCTTAAATTTCTCTAACTACAAATATATGTTAAAAAAACAAAAACGATTTTCAATTTTTTTGTAGTTTATTGCACTTTTTGGCAATTTATGTAATTACTATGCACTTAATGAATACATATTATTAAAATCTGGGCTATAATGGTTGTATTGATGTATAGCAACTTGAAATGCTCCCAAAAATGGCTCCACAGCATGTAAAAATATAATATAAGCTCTGGCGGACTTGGTTCTATGGTAGGTCTTAAAGGGTTAACCACCTGTGTCCTCTTACTGCTTTGTCCCTGACAGAAATGCTCCAGTTTGTCTAGAGAACAGATTATATCCTTTAATTCCTTACATAGGAAAGTAAAGTTCTTATTCACATCTGAAACCTGAGCAAAACTGATTTAAAACACACTGTTCAGATTAAAAAGCAAATACTATGATGTTATTAGAATATTGTATGGATCTCATCTGTTAGCAGTGTTGGAAAGGTTACTTCTCAAATATATTCCACTACAGATTACAAAAATACATGCTCATTGAGTAACGTATTCAGTTACATTACTCAATGAGATTAACGTATTCTGAATACTTACTTAATATATTATCATGCTTTTTACAACTACATTAGTGTACTATTGCTGTGTGAATTATTACTATTACTGTAGGTTACAAACCATAACAGTACCAACTAGATTTTTAAATCTTAATATAAAAACAAGTAACAGTAGGAGGGACATTAGGTAAGGCTGCACTTTTTTCCACATGTATATAAAACAGGTCCGCGGCTCCGAACCATAATAAAGGGACCTCTGGTTCTGTGTCGGGCTCATAGCTAAAAACTAGCTTTACCTTGCCTCTCTCTGTCAACTTTGCTAGCGAGAGACAGAGAGAGGCATTGAAAGGCTGCTCCAACTGAACTTATTGTTTCAGAGGAAAACATGAACACAGTGTACAGTCGAGTCTTAATAGCTTACTTACAACTGGGCTGGTCGGGCACTCTTCTTGGCTGCAGTGGTTATTATTATATTTACATGCTTCCATCTCCGGTTTCTGGTCAGTGACAACTCGTGCTTTTCGACTTTTTGGCTCTGATCTTCCTGTCAATTCCTTTCTGTACCCCACTCATGTATTGAGTCATGTACCTGTTCATCTTAGTCACTATGATACCTGACAGGAGCTTCCATCGTTGGTTGTTTGGATGGTACCAGTCCCTCCACGACTGCTCAGCCTTTGGTTAGTCATTCTGACTGCATCTCATCCATTAGAAGTTTCACTTGTGCTTCTAGATGGTCATGGAATTCAGTTAGCTTCTTTAGTCAATGTGTGAATCATCACAGGCCCTGGTGCTGTCCAGCTCTTCATGCTTGACACCCTTTTTTGAATGTCTGCTAGTGATGGTTAATAGATCGTGTTCAGGGAGGTTGCTATGGTCTGCTCTTTACTCCACTAAACACTGAGTGTTGTTGCCATTAGTTGCATCCTTCTCACATATACTCTTCCAGTATTGCTTTGTCTCCTGCCTCTGTGGGGTTGTTCTCATACAGTTCCCCTGGCACTGACAGTACACCTTGGATGGTTCAGTAGAGTACAGTTATTCTCCTGGCTTCCATCTGTCGGGTATACCTCTTCAAGCGGCTGGCCAAGGCTTTGTCTTGGCAGCATGCTGTACTTCTTAGGTGTCACACTTTTCTACAGCTCTGATACTTGCCTGGTGTGCTCTTTGTGGCTGTTTATCTTATAGCCAAGCAGCTTCCATGGCATAGATCAGCTGGTTAGTTACAGTGATGGCTGCAGTAGGGATTGTTCATAATGCTGCATTTCAGTTTAGACTGAAACCAAATGTGATAAGAAGTGTGGCTATGATTAGGAACATTCCTAACTGAGAGAAATGAGTAATACGTATCTAAGTGGTAGCCATTATAAGAGCTGGTCATTCTATAAATGCAAAGAAAATGTGCTCCAATGCCTCTTTTATTTACCTCCTTTAGCACACAATACACTAGACAAACATCCTTTATCGAAGTAGATAGTGGCATCACCCAGTGTAGTACTCCTGTTGACCATTCATGAAAATAATTAACATAGCAGATAAATCATTCAGATGATCATGTAATACACCAATAATTTTTTTTTACCTTATAGCACAGCTTGCCGCTTATGCATTTACAAAAATTGGATGTTATCACAAGATGCATATGGATTTAATACAGATTGGTTATTTTGATTAATGCCACAAGATTCCAGCACTTACTGAAGCCAAAAGGATCTAGCTACAGTACATGCTTTATAGTTTATAAAACTCTAAAAGGAAAGCTTAAGTCTTTTAAACGATCTCACTGATGCTTTCTGCTATCTTTCATCTTGAGCCTGACAAATGAACAAGAACAGTTTTCTCTGCAAATAAAGTTGGTGGAAAGGATGGACTCCCTGAGAGTACTTTCTTTTTTCACCGACTATGCTGTTGTTCAAGGCATGATCGATATAATCAATATTGTAAAGGGGATGTATTAGGGTCTTTAATCTCCCAGATGGAGAAGCATGACTGGAATATCTGTCCTACGTCAGCAGAGTTAAGAGATTAGTGGCATGATTTGTGTTTGGGTAAAGATATTACTTTATGTGCTAATCAAGCTGTCATTGAAATGGACACAAGGTTGCAAAATGGGGAAACAATAACAAGCAAAATAAACATCAGATTTGTCAGCCGTGTTTTCTTAAAACAGTTTACTTTCATAAATCTTAACTGTTTTACCTGTAGTAATGCTTTATATGCAGATAATTTAATAACAACATACCATTTTTGCTTTTCTAGGGCTCTAAGAATAATACAGTTCTATTCCAAAAACAATTCAGAATTAATGAAATGGCTTACTGTGAGTCTTATGAATATTGTTCAGGGGCAGCATAAAAAGAGTGGGAGTAGTTTTTCACTTTGGAACCATAATAGCATAACCCTTAGGGCTGACAGTGAGTCCCGACACTTCCGTCACATATCATCAGGATGTTATTCAGGATACATGAAAAAGAAAAGGATCTTAGAAAGAGCAATCTTGAAAAAATATAATTTTTCTTTTACCATTCTTTTTATTACCATCATCTATTCATTCTCCTAGTACAGCTACAGGACAGGAGGGCATAGGGGCTATTAGAACCAAAAATGATAATATACACTTATACAGCTGGAACTAGTATTTTCCTCTTCGTAAAAGAAAAAACAAAAAATGCACTGATTACTAAGGCCAGTTTTACCGAAACAGATAAAATACAGAAAATTATTTCCACTACATGTGCCATTATGGGTGATGTTCACCGACTTGAATATTACATTTCTTCAGAATCAGACGTTTTCACAAGTCAGTGGAAATTTGAGAACCGAGGTTTGCCATTTGACTGAAACCAACTCCAATAAATGTTAACATCATTCAATGATTTGAACATCAAAATACAAATAACATCACTTTAATATCGGGCGATCGTGGCTCAAGAGTTGGGAGTTCGCCTTGTAATCGGAAGGTTGCCGGTTCGAGCCCCGGCTTGGACAGTCTCGGTCGTTGTGTCCTTGGGCAAGACACTTCACCCGCTGCCTACTGGTGGTGGTCAGAGGGCCCGGTGGCGCCAGTGTCCGGCAGCCTCACCTCTGTCAGTGCGCCCCAGGGTGGCTGTGGCTACAATGTCGCTTGTGTTCACCAGTGTGTGAATGGGTGGATGACTGGATATGTAAAGCGCTTTGGGGTCCTTAGGGACTAGTAAAGCGCTATATAAATACAGGCCATTTACCATTTAATATGCCATCTAGTCATCCATCCATGTTCTTCTGCTTTTCCAATTCAGCATAGTGGGAGGCTAGAGCCCATCTCAGCTATTATTGGGCAGAGTACACCCTGAACAAGTCAGGGTGAAATTATTCTAATCTAATCAGTTTAGTTTAAGTTTGAATATGTAAACAGGAAAATATTCTCTAATAGGTAAGTCATGTTAATGATATATATCAGCGGTCCCCAACCTTTTTTGCGCCACGGACCGGTTTATGCCCGACAATATTTTCATGGACCGGCCTTTAAGGTGTCGCGGATAAATACAACAAAATAAAACTAGTATCGGTACCGAAAAAAAGAAAATTTATTCATAACACACGTGAAAAGACCCAGGAAAAACGAGTAAACGATAAAAACGATAACAAAATAACACTGAAAACCGATAAAAACCTGAAAACTATACATTTCACACCTGAGCCTCAACTCTCGCGGCCTGGTACCAAACGACTGACGGACTGGTACCGGTCCGAGGCCCGGGGGTTGGGGACCGCTGATATATATTACATATTAATTATATCATCCGGGTTCTTAAACGGACCCAGGTGCAGACCAGGGATCCTTTGCAGTACGGAGAAAGAGAGAGAGAGAGCAAAAAACAAAACAAAACAAAACATGTCTCCTAGCACGGGGTAAGCTGGCGAGACACAGGGACCATGACATATATTTCATGAAATTAATCAGAAGGATTAAGTATTAAATAAGTTAATGGTTGAGACTTACATTTCAACGTTGTATTGTATATTACATGTTTCTTTAAGAGCAATTTGAAAGTTTGGATTTTTCATCACTTGCGAACAAGACCCCAAGAACTCTTCCACTTGGGGCAGGAACTCCCCAAGTGGAACCCGGAGTGGGCACTCCATCCTTTTCCGGCTGAGAACCATGGCCTCAGATTTGGAGGTGCTGATCCTCATTCCCGCTGCTTCACACTCGGCTGCAAACCGTTCCAGTGCGAGCTGGAGGCACTCACCCGATGAAGCCAACAGAACCACATCATCCGTGAAAAGCAGAGATGAGATTCTGAGGCCACTGAAGTGGAAGCCCTCCGCCACCTGGCTGCGCCTAGAAATCCTGTCCATAAAAATTATGAACAGAATCGGTGACAAAGGGCAGCCCTGGCGGAGCCCATCACCCACCGGGAACGAGTCCGACTGCAACCCAAGCTCTTGCAACGGTTGTATAGGGATCGAATGACCCATAGCAATGGGCCAGACACCCCATACTCCCATAGCACCTCCCACAGGACACCCCGAGAGACACGGTCGAATGCCTTCTCCAAGTCCTCAAAACAATTTATCAATTTACCGGTCAATCTACGTCCCTACCGCATGCGCCATTAGCGTGCTGCCTGCTGTAACCCTAATTTCCCTCGGGATGAATAAAGTATTCTGATTCTGATTCTGATTCTGATACCCTCACCTATGGCCACAAGCTGTGGTCAGTGACCGAAAGAACGAGATTGCCAATACAAGTGGCGGAAATTAGCTTCCTCCGAAGGGTGGCTGGCCTCTCCCTTAGAGATAGGGTGAGAAGTTCAGCAATCCGGGAGGGGCTCAGAGTAGAGCCGCTGCTCCTCCACATCGAAAGGAGCCAGCTGAGGTGGTTCGGGCATCTGACAAGGATCCCTCCTGGGCGCCTCCTAAGTGAGGTGTTCCTGGCATGTCCCACCGGGAGGAGGCCCCGGGGCAGACCCAGGACACGATGGAAAGATTATATCGCTTGGCTGGCCTGGGAACCCCTTGGTGTTCCCCCGGATAAGCTAGAGGAGGTGGCTGGGGATAGGGAGGTCTGGGCTTTTCTGCTTAGGCAATGAAATTGTGAGTGCTCCACGTCAACTGTTCAGGAATAAAACAGAAATATTAAGACAGCAGGATTAAATAACAAACAGGAAAAATATATCAAAACGTGAGGAATTTATACAAAACAAAAGAAAGACGCACAATAGAAAAGGCACACATAGACAACAGGTTGCAACTTTCTTGGAAGTAGTGCAAAGGACTCGATTTGAGTAGAGTCTGTGTTTGAGTGGCCTGAGTGATGAGGGTTACTCAGACCATGGCTCAGATTGTTGGGTGGGTGGGCAGGGGTGGGGTGTGGGGAGATAGTGTGTGCTAAAAGTTCTAATGGCCCAGGGGAAGAAACTGTTTGCGAGTCTGGAGGGACCTGTGTCGGACCTGATTGACCGGAGGTCAGACAAGTGGTGGGCAGGGTGCAAGGGGTCACCTGTGATGTCCCTCATTTTCTGGAGACAGGAGGAACTGGCAACGGTCTTCAGGGGTGCCAGAGGGCAGCCAATGATTTTTGGCAGTGCTAATTACCCCCTTTGCAGCCTTCCTGTTCTCAATAGCGGCCCCTGTGTACCAGACACCCAGCCGAGTCTGACTGATTGAAGCCAGTTATGGTCTCAAACTAGTGAAGTGGAGTGGAAACTCAGATGACCTACCGCCTTTGTCCTATCCCGATATCTTCGCATACCTTGTCTGTGGAGTCAGCGCATAAACAGCGAACCAGTTTAAGAATTATAAATCCCTGGAGCAAGTGTCATTTGGCCCTGGTTTGACAACAACACTGGGGCACATATTAACAAAAACACAGCAAACCTTAACGATCTTATCAAGAAGTGT
>NW_005187476.1:2475064-2494426 GCF_000239375.1 Pundamilia nyererei | reverse complement strand
GTAAGGCGCTATATAAATACAGGCCATTTACCATTTACTCCACATTCAAATCCACATCCAACATTTTGTTTTTTCACTGCTGACATGTCAGCATGGTACCGTCCTGAGTGACCTGTATCACGTGACTAGCAGAGACCTGCAGCGCGGACTATTCTTCCACTGTAAATGAGTCGTTAAATGCTAATTGTGGGGCTCACAACAGTAATGCTGCCTACTGTCAGTAACACACACAACCACCCATTACCAGCATGCAAGTTACACTGCGTGGCAGTAATGTTCCTCCATAGTCACTTACAAGAAAACATTTTCCTTTATGAGACATGAATATGTTATTGTTATATGTGATTAAATAACATAGGAAAAAAGACAACAGCGTTGATATTGTTGAGACATTATCCACAGCTGCAAAATGGCACTCTACACCTAAAACAAGTATAGTGTATAGTTACAATTACAACACGCATTCTGATGAATGATGTTTGAAAATAGTATTTGTTGTTTCAGAAACCAGCACCTTAGAGCATTATGAATTCATACAAGGAAAGTGGTTGGGCAGGCCTGCTTCTGCAAGATTTGAGTGCAAATAGTCTTGTGTTTGTTGCCCAGCATGTTGTGTTTTTTGAGGGCCCAGACCATTCCTACAACCACAGCTGTCCCCAGGGTTAGGGCGGACAGGTCTTAGCCTCAGCCTTCAGAGTTGGTTGTGAGAAAACTGCATGCTGGGTCAAGTAACAGCCTGCATCCCCCAAGTTTCTTTCAGAGCTTCCTGTAGCCCCCGAGTCTCCAGAGTTACCACTGTCACTCCAGCTACCTGGGCCTGAGGAACACATAGCACCAGAACCTATGGGTCTTGTTCTGGCAGAGAGTCCAGAGCCCAAGCCAGTGGGTCATCAATGTTCATCAACATTGGCTTCTAGCCAATGACCAAAGGTGACCCATACCCCCTATCAACACCTGTCAACAGCCAAGCCACATCTGTGTCCCCAATGTCGGCTCTCTGAATTCCTCCATCTGCACTACTGGCTTCCGCATTGGCCCTTAGGATGTCTTCACCACTGTCACTGGACACTCTCTCCAGGCTAGGCAGCCCTAAACTGTTTTCTGCAGTTTTTTTTAAGTAGGGTGGCATAAAGTTACTTAGTCACTAAGGATCAATGTTCCCACACACATATAAACAACAGTGTGTGAAATGTTGGCAGAAGACTATGTGATTCCAGCTGCTTGAATCAAAGCTGCAGGTGATTGTCTTCTGCAAAATCATAAGACTGACTCCCCTCACATGGGCTAAAACATTAACACACATGGATATAAGTACATGCTCATGCACAGCCACATACACATACTTCCAATGTCACAAGTGTTGAGCAGGGCGCCCCAGGCACTAAAAAGGAGAGCTTGGGGCTCTTGAAGAGCAGTGAAGCGCATCGGACAGAGAAAGCGAAAGAGTGAGAGAGGAAGAGACAAGAAGAGAGGCAGGGAGAGAGAGCGCTCTGAGCCACTGCGCAGTCACAAGCAACGAGTGATGAGAGAGGACAAGGTCACAGATCATAGACAAGGGATATATGGCCACTCATGTATGGCAACATACTGCCTCATCCTGATACCCCGAGCATTTCACAGAAAATAGAACATGTAACCTGAAGCCTCTGACACATACCTGTTCAGAGGCATTCAGCTCTATATGTATAAAATCTGTACAGTTATGCCCTGAAGACACAATCAACCCACACAAAATTAAACAGTTTGATTTATTTATCAACTTCTGCTCAGGGCACAAAATCCTTTGTTGATGTAACATGGCATTTATGTGTGCAAATATTCAAAATATTTTAGCTTTTGTTAGCTTACTACCATTTTTGGAATTGCCTTTTAGGTGAGGAGAACTGTGCCCTGAGAAGGCTGATTTCAGATCTGTTTTTCTTAACCTCAGTGGTACCCCTGAAAGTCAATGGTAATGTACAGGAGCTGACCTGAGTACAGGGCCTGAAGGCAATTTGTTAAGCTTGCTCCCTGGCGAGTGCTTTGCAGACGGGTGTTGCCCAGAGTTGAAGTCTATTAGTTCGAGTTTATTTACAGCCAAATGCCCAGAGACCCGCCTCTGTAATGTTGTTTGGGGGAAAATAAGAGCTGAAATTGAATGAAAAGCATCACACCACATGCATAATTCATGGTTATCATTATCAAGCGCATGCAGACTCACAGACGAGTGCACACATAGAAAGCACATAGTGAACACATATTCACAAATCCAAACAGGCAAAAAAAAGGAAAAAAAAAACGTACGTACACAGGCCATTATGTGTGCTTATTATAAGGCCTTTTTGGTCATTTATCCCGGTGCTGAACTCGGGCCAATTTTCTCAGCATGGGTCCTACTTAGGCATAATAACACAACAGCAACATCACAGCAAGACGTGAGAAGTGCTACTACCATGCAAGCAAGGAAGAAAGAACAATAAACATGGATATTTAGAAAATCAAAACTTGGATCAGTCGAGTAAATTGTATTTGTTTTCCCTAAAGAGAAACGTGATGCATTTATATGGGTGATCTTACTTGGCAACTTTGATGAAGAAGTGTGTGTGTGTGCGTGTGTAAAGAAGAGACAAATGAGGATCAGAGAATTATGAAGAAGGGTAATAAGAAAGAGAAGACTAAGGAAGAAAATGAGAAAGTTCGAAAGATGTAATGAGAGGTTTTGAAGGATATAGAGACTAAGAGGTAAATTCTGTCTAAGAGGTAAATTCATGTATGTCCTCTGCATAGTTCTGAGCATTGGCCTTCTCATCTCCAGCTCTTGGGCCCTTTTGACCTTAAACTCTCTTGACATTCTTATGCTGTCCTCCGTAGCTCATAAAGTCTTTGTATGTAGATACACACAAAAACACACAGAAAATAGCAGCTCTGAAGTTTTAGAGTAAATTTACTTTAATACTCTAATATATGCGTGCACACATCTGCGCACACATGCCACACACATTGTTGGGTTACCATTAAGAGTGCTTACTGAAGCAGTACCCCGGTGGAGAGAGAATTCAGAAGGATTCTCTAGTGAATAGTGAGAGATTCTGGTCTCATTCAGCAGACAAATGAAGCGTGAGCAGTCTGAAGGGCACACATGCACACTTATACACACTTAGACACACATTCATTCCTACATTGAGCAGATAGACACACATACTTCTTGCAAAGCTGGATGTATATACACACACACAGGCCAGTGCTCAGTGCACTGTGACACCCAGCGAAGGAATGGAGCTGAAGAGAACTTCCTAATGGATATGAGGCAGCCAGCTGTGTTAGCTAAGGCATGAGAGGAAAGAAGACAAGGCAAGCGCATGGGCCTGATGCGATCTAACATGAACACACACACACACACACACACAGGCCACACACACATTAAGCACCTGTTCACGTCTTGACAGCAAGCAGAAGTTGTTATGTCTTTCAAACTCTTCCAGAAAACGTTCACTGATTGATTGGGAATATACTTCACAAACACTTCAAGCTGCTAAAATAACAGCTGGGGGAGTGAGACCTGCTCCAGAAAGGAGGATGTATTAAAAAGAGATGAGAGATGAAAGTGAATGGAGACAGCTCTTTAATGCTTTTTTTTACATCCCTCCTGAGATCTGGGAGCGTGCGTGTGTGTGTCTGTTTGTGTGTGTAGGTGTGTGTGTGTGTGTGTATTTTTGTGAGAGTATAGAAAGTTCTCTGAAAGATAAAGAGCATTGTTTGAGATGTGCTCTTGTTATGCTGTGCGCTGTATTCTCAGACTTCTCACACTCACTGAAACTCCCACTGCTCTTTCAATATAATTGAAGCCTGCGCTCATAGACGCTGTGACGTGTGATGTTATCAACATGGAGTGGAAGAATGATATATTATTTTCAAATGGATTCAATATTGTGGTTTTTGTCATCTTTACAATTTCATCAGCATCATGAAAAGTATGAAACTAGCATATGAAGTTAAAATGAAGCTGGAGGCAATAAATAAAACATCTGTTGCTGCCAGGGATTTTTCTATACTACTGATCAGTCACTGTATGCTTTGGAATTGATCGGAGCATCCATAAAATCCACATAGGATCCACCTTTGAAGGTCTAGGTTGTTTTTTCCCCTTTTGGGGGATTTGTCTGTGGTTTTTTTTATTTTATTCCAGTCATAAAAAAGAACAACTGAGCATAGTTATTCATGAAAATCCTTTTTTTGATAGAAAATCTAAAGTTGAAAGATGAATGAAAAGATACAAGTACACTTTGTGATGAGTAATTAGAACCTGTTTTAATTTGGAGCAAGACTCCTCAGTACCAAACAAATTCACTTAATACACAAAATGCCCATGGTTTGAGACCAGGAGGAGACTTGTCATAAAGACATCTGCACTTAAAAAACATCATCTGTTGAATGAACGTACTTTTATCATGTCACCATCTAAAAGTTTGCTTGACATATTTTGATGATGTTCTATGAAGATGACATGCATTCATCAGTTAAATATCGTAAAATTACGTAGCTTTAATATATTAACCTTCAATTGAGTCCAAATATTTGGCTTTAATGAATCTAACAAAATATTTGTTAATGCACTCAGCCTCAATCAAATACCTCAGAGCAACAAAACACTGTAACTCTTATGTACTTTGTGTAACAAATGTCAGTCTTGTTGAATAAACTAATACATGGATAGAAAATATTCAAAATATCAATCTTGTCATTTCACTTAGATTCATTTATTTAGATAACAAAGTTTGCCAAAGAGAAATTACATGATTAACACATTAAAAGTTAACACATTCAATTTCTGTAATTGGCAACTGTGCTGTCATAGATTTGTATAGATGATACATACTGGCAAAACAAAATACCCAGCTGTTTCCATTTTTGTTCTCTGTTCTGTGGAGAGGTGAAGTTAAGTGCTAAAAAGTGGTGAATCCAAATTAAATAACATGAACATTTCACAGTTTGTGAGCACACAAAAACCATAGGAACATTTTGACTTTGTCAAAGTCACCACATGTAGGATTTCACCCACTCCATTTGGAAAGCTCTTTTGAAACAATGAGTTCTATACAGGGTAAAGTCAACACAGGGTAAAAAATCAATTTTAACAGACACTAATTTTATTTTTTCTGCCTCCGTGCTATATTGTTCTTATGATTGTGTAGCTAGTGTAGCAACTTTTATAGACATTTTTTTTGTCACTATAAAAACATACCATTTAAAATAACTGATATTTTTAGCATATTTAACATAAAATTACTGTTTATGTTAAATATGTTAAAAATATCAAAAATTGGGTTTGTACGTCTCATGTTGAAAACTGAAGTTTAACATTTGTGGCTGTTGCTATTTTGTTTCTCTGGCTGTAAAATTGCTATCAACTTATTAATCACCATGCATTAGGTCAAGGTTTCCAGACAGACCATGTTGCACAAAGTGCTTAACAATATGAAAATACCATTAAAACAGAAACAATGTAAAAACAAAAAGTACAACAATAAAAATAAAAGGACAATAAGAGAATTAAAACAATAACTAAGATTATGAAATAAGACCAAAATGCTTGGGTCAAAATGTATTAAAAGCCAGGGCATAAAAACGTGTCTTTAGAAGCGATTTCGATTGATCAAGAGTTTGTGCTAATCTAATATTTAGGGGAAGATTAATCCAAAGTCTGGAACCTGCCACAGACAAAGCTCTATTGCCACGGAATTTGAGTTTAGTCCAAGGGATGGATAGCATTAAGTTTGAGCTGGACCTCAGGTTTTATTTTTTCTGGAGCATAAACAAATAGGAGCTCAGACAGGTACAGAAGGGCTTGGGTGTTGAGTGACGTAAAAACGAAAAGTAAAAGTTTGAACTGGATCCTGTAAAAAACAGGAAGCTAAAATTGGGGTTATATGCTCCGTTTGGGGTCAGTTAGCATACGAGCAACTGCATTTTGGACCATCTGAAGACAATAAATGGAGGCCTGGTCGAGACCAAAATACAATGAATTGCAGTAGTCCAATCTGCAGTACTGTACTGTATTGGTACTGTGCAAAAGTCTTGAGCCACCCTTCATTTTTAAAAAATGGAAAGAAAGTCTGGTTCCTTGGAAGCAAAATATAAAGAAATGATCTTGAGCAATAGTTTTCCTGGGTTTCTGAAGGTATTTCAAAGTTGTTGTTTTTCTGTTTGTTTTGTTTTTTCTGTGTTGGCAGCTTTTTCCCTCAATTTCAGAGATCAGCCAGTATCTACAAATAGCAGACAACTTAGCAAAGAACTCATTTTCAGCTGTATATGTAGGTGCATTTTGACGATCAATTCTTTTTTCTCTTATATACTCCATAGCAGATGAAGGAGACTCCTTTATTCTGTGACGTACTTAAAGGAAAGAATATTGCAAACTTGACTTAAATTTAAACTGTAAAACACACACAAAGAACTCTAATTTCAACCTTGATGCATCAGTTTTTCAGTCATATTAATCATTCAAAGGTGGGAAAATGGGAATGTATTCATGAATGAAAAACATGAAACATTGAGCAATTTATCAACTACAATTAAAGGTAATTAATAATGGCAAAATATCTATAGCAAAACTAATGTGCTTACTCAAGGTTACTTACAAAAAAACTGCTATGCAAATTATTGCAGATAACAACTTAATTAGAAGTTCATGTCCAATAATATATATTGAATAGTTGCGGAGATGGGATTAACCCAGCACATTCTGCTTACTGAAGCTTTCAAATAAAAAAGAAAAAACTGGCGCAAGTCTGCAACTAAACAGACATGTTCTAATATTTTCTAGTTGGTTTTGCATTGTTACTTAGGATGTGTAAAGATTCATGTCAGTGTGGCAGAAAATTTAGAGAGGAATTACAGGACTTACTGCCTTCTGAGGGCTGCGGCTTGTCCCAACTTCTGAGATGAGCTAAATTGCGATGATAGAAGATGCTGTCTCTCAGATGAATTAAACCTGCTAACAGTTTTCTTTGAGCACTGAGGATTGGCTAACATCTGCTAAAAGAAGCTAGACCATAACACTCCAGTCCAAGTCTCAGTTATAGCACAGAGGCTAATAGTAGCCTGGCTAACAATAGAACACAGACCTATCACTCATTACTTATTACTCCTACAGAAATTAATATATTCAGGTCTATATTTATACATATGCACTACTTACCCTTTATATTAAGAATGCAAAAAGGTAGTTCTGCAACTGGTAGCTCTGATGATGTGTTAACTTAACAACCTTGTAACGTTTTGTCTCACTGTCTTTGATTTGAACTTTTTCCAGAGTGTGGCACATGCACAATAGTTAGCAATGAAAGAGTCACTGTTTTGAAATAATAACTTCTCATTAGGTGAACACATATAGATCTGATTGATCTGAATTTTCTTTGATTCAGATGCAACCAACAAGAAGGAATCATTTAATACCCATAAACACAATATGTTTATAGTTATCAAGTATTTTTATATCTAGGTAATCAAACGAGTGCCTTAGTTGACTTTTTTCAAAGTCAGCCAAATCAGATATGCAGCTATCTGCTGTGGCAATCCTTTGTGAACAAGGGAGTAGCTGAAATTCTCCTATTGTTCACTTTTGTTAATTGCCCAAACCAACGTATGTAAAAATGCATCACTAATTAATGTTAACATAGTTGACACTTACAAATTGCAAAACATTCCCTGGTAATGATGCAGTTGGTGGTGCTGTTGTCTGGCATCACTGGACATTTATATTCTGTGCTTTCTTGTTAACAGTACACAGAATGCTCAAGTGTTGGCTAGCTTTAAATTGAATACTACTTTTGTTGTTGTTCATCCCCTGTCCCATTACACCTAGCAGTAGCAATACTACAACTCAAAATCCTAGAACAAAATTAATTCCCTGAAATTTAATGCTATGCCTAACAATAGGCATTGTAATTAAAAAAAAATGACAGCTGTGATGAAGCTCAGGCTTTATCACAAACAATTCCACTATAAAAATCTGTGTGTAACAGCTGACCTGTCAGCAGAAGAACATAGAACATTATTTACAGTCAGATTCTGAATTATCCAGCATTAATTAAATTACTGCTGCTGAGCCATGTGTGTATATGCACAAATCAATCACAATTTTAAGAAAGGCACATCATTTCTGTAGCACTGTGTTGGAGCAGGGATTTATCAATTTAAAGGATAATTTGACACACAGCCAGCTGAGGGCAACAAATGGGACATAAGAGGGTTCAATGTTTCTGCAACAATCCCAAATTACATTGAGTGACAGCTAAACAACATTATTGTGCAGCAACATTAATCTAATTCTTTTTTTAGTTTTATTAATTATCTATATTTTGACTGACAATATAAGTGGTAGAAATGTTTAACTATGGATTTTTATTTGGACTAGGATACCTTTTGTTATTATTCGAACCTTTACCTCGTTCCAATAGTCTGACATGGTTCATACACATTCATATGCCTGTCAGTGGACACTTGCAAATCAATCTGCAGATCTGTGATATATTTGTCTCATTCGCCCTCAACCTCTCTGTGTGCAGAAATCTGTATGACTTAAGTTTCAGGTAAAATCTCAATCAGTCTGATAAGAGTCAGAAGTAGGGAGGAAGAGTGAGAGAGAATGAGAAAGAATCCCCCTTGGCTTCAACAAACCTTTATCCTTTATCCTTTATCCTTTATTCTTTACCCTCAAATACTGTCTTTTTCAAAGTTCAAACACCTGGCAGTGATTCTTACATTCTGATTCATTCCTCCATCATATTCCCCCCTTGGTCTCATCCTCTTCCTTCTTTCCTTCCTTCCTCTCATCTGACCGCATTCTCTTTTCAATTTTACCTTCCTTATCCTGGTTGAGTCATTGTTTTTTCAACCTTTTTCTTTGTTCCCCTGCTCAGCAAGTCACTTTTTTCTGCTTTCCTTTTGTTTTTTTAACCTCAACCTTCACTTCATTTTTTTTCTTTGACTCCTTTTTTCCCACTTAGCAAACCCGATATTGTTACATCAACTTCTGAACTCAACCCGTCTTTATCATCCTCCTTTTCTCTGGTGATTTTTTTTTCATCTAAAGTTAGCATGTGCTAATCAGGATGAAGCAGTTTGAGTAGAAAACAGGGTGCACATGGGCACATGTATAAACACACATGCACGCACACAGATTTAGTTACAATACTTGCACTCACACACTCACAAACACGAGATAAAGGAGTGAGAGTTAGAGCCTAGAGGTTGCCTGGAGCTGTTTCCCAATCAGCGCCACTGGGGAGAACAAGAGAGACCTTCGGTGTCTGCACTGGGAAGTCTGAGTGGGCTTCAGACAAACATACGAGCGTGCACACATATACAAACACACATGCATACCTCAACCTCTACAAATAGAGTCTTCTTCTGAAGAACACATTAAAAAAACGTATGACATCTGAGAGTGTCTCTGATCAAACAGGAAACAGTCTGTTGTGACTCATGCACATTCATACACATGGAACAGCCTCTAAATTCCTGTTTGAAATACAGATTTGCATTACACACAGTGCAATGAGGCTTTGAACTGAAGCAGCTAATTACATTTTCAAATAATATATTTTCATGTGCACAGTTTTCTTCTACCAAAAAGGATTGCAAAATGTAAAAACAAAGAAAATAGTCTTGACATCACTACAGAAAGGATGGCCAGGTTGTGAACCCACGTGAAATATTTTTTTCAGAAATGTTAAATATGCTTTGATATATATGAAAGAAACTCATATTAAAACTTGCCATATAAAGTTTGCTCAGATTTTTGTTCCTTCTTCTTGACTGAGGTAGTTTGTGATCTATGCTAAAAAAACAAAACAAAAAACCCTAAATATAGATTTTAAGGTTACAGGCAACATTAAACACACATGTATACTGGACTTTGAATGTAAATCTATCTTGTGTACTGACAGTACACCTTGTGTGTCCATTGTAATTAAGAGAGTGGGTAATGGATAGACAATATCCATTTGATAGAGGAGGCCAAGTGGGTATGTCTGGTACGGTCGTAATGCACAGTTTCAAGATTGCTGAATACCAAACACAGCATATCAACACAAACACCTCATTCCAGCTGTCGAGCACGATGGTGCAGGGGTGAGAATCTGGGCTTGTTTTGGAGCCATAGAACTTGGGCACCTCATAGTCATTAAGTCAATGATAAACTCTTAAGCATTATAGAGTAAAATCTGAGGCCATCTCAGCAACAATTGGAAATAAATTATCTGAATTTCAGGAGTGGGACCACGCCTCCAAACAAGCCCCTTCTGGGTCTTTTCTCTATATGACCCCTAACCCAGCTCAATTCTTGATCAAGCCATTCGCATCATGTTTTTATTATTATTGTCTGAAACTGTTGTCTGATGTTGTATTTTGCCAAGTTGTTTGCTGGAGATGTAAGAGGTTAGAATAAAAAAAGGTTTTAATGTCCAGTGTTCTTGATGTTATGACGCTACAGTGCAGGCAGTGCAGACTGTTCTGATAATGCAGGGACATTTCTGTGACTTCTGAAGTGTCTGTTTATTTGTATTTGTTCTGTAAATAGACATTAACAACATTAGCTAATGTAGGCTATTGGCATATCGGTAGGTGCCAACCAAGCTGATTTACTTACTTTATTCTTTTAGGTTTTTTTCCATGCCTATTCTGGTCTTATTGGGCTTCATTGTTTGTTTACAGTACAGCTCCAGTTCCAGGTGTGAGCACGCTAAAAGGATGTTACTTGTCAATGTCCAGCAGCAGCCTGTATTCAGTTAGAATATTGATATAAATTGATATGGATGAGTTGATGCCGTTATTAGGCTGTAGATTATGTTTCACTGTTATTTACTTTAACTTTCTGGTAACAGCACAAATACTGAGATACGAGAAAGAAACAAAGCAGGGTGACGGCAGCAAAAAGAGTAAGGTGTTATACTGATATCAAATGTTAATCCCCAACTCTTATAATATTCTTTTTTGTTATTTTCTAGTTGGATACAATGAGTTTGACTATGACTGTTAGAGCAAAGAAGGAGTGAGGAAGATGGAGAGAGACAGAGAGGACAGACAATTTGTACAAGAGCAGGAAGAGCAAGGTGAGCAAATGGGAACCTAGTAAAGGTAGGTGAATAAACAATTGTTTTTCAAAACAATTATTTTTCATGGATGCTTTATGCGTCTTTCTGTAACCCGCTGAAAAAAATGCCAGTGGATATTGTAAAGAACATATTAATATGAATGGCAGAATTTTACTGGATTCATATCACTCTAAAGACACATTGAAAAGGCCACTGCATTGATGTGACAGACTACAAATCTATTCCCCACTCTTGGATTTGGGTACATGATGCTGTGTGCTGAGTCTGCAGAGTAACAGGGTGGTTGTAAAGGCAACACTCTTACCAATTTGTTTCTTGTCCAGGTGTTTGAAGCAGTAGGGTGATTTTCCACCTTACATTACTTCATAAAATTCTAAGCAACATGACTGAGCCTTTGCTACAGGTTTGATAACCAAAGGCTCCACCAAAACAAATGTATCATATTTGCAAAAACAGCATATTCCTTTAATATTAATTACAAGATAGTGTACATATGACATTACAATGGGGGGGTGAGCTCTACTCAAAATTTGAACCTAGATTAGGAACGTAAGGTATTAATAACATATATTTATTAATTAAAATCACTGATATTCCCAGTACATAGTCCAAGTTACCACACATTAACCAAGCTAAAAGGCTGCCGGTAACTACTGCACAGATTACGAAAAGACACTGCAAGACACCAAGTACTTTACATTTGTATTTTACAGTGGCTGAACCTGGAATCAATGCCACAGAGTACAGACTACTCAGCATTAGTCATTGTGTGCATCCAAGCAGCATTTAATGCAGTACTGTTGCAGCTGTAAAGACAGATGGCGAGTGTGTAAGGGTTCACTGTAGCATTGCGCCATGAAGTAGTTCTACTGAGTAGGATCAGATAGAAAAATAAATCATGAGCATTAAGGAGCATGAACTAAATCCCCAAGGTAAAAGTGGTGTAGTATTCAAACACAGGTTTTGCAGACTTTGCAAACAATGAAAAAAAATCACAAGGGGGATAAACTCGTTTAGTTATGTGCAGTATAGAAGTTTAATCTGCTGAGGTGAGGTGAGGTGAGGCAAGTCAACACATCCATCTAGAATTTTCAGAACCAAGTCACACCAGATTCTGACAATTAGCCACTAAGGAACCTGCTCCTTTAAAAATAATGTGTGCGGAAATGGGCCAAACTATAAATAAGATATAATTTGTATACATGCTGCAAAACAGCAAAGTGCGATTGAAACGAATTCAAACACCAGGTTCGTTTAAAGCAGAGTGAGTAATGTTTCAAAATTTTTTTTACACTAACAGATGTCAGATGCTTACTGAAACATGAACTGCTGGTTTTAGGTCAAGAGCAGTCTGTTTAGGGAATGCTAAGAGTTATTTATTTATTTTTAAAGTACAGTATGAATATCCAGTATCCAATTTGATTTAGCTGCTTGACACACTACTAAGCATTGTGTCATGCTGTGGCAAAAGGATGTTTTTTAGTAAAAGCATCTGTTGTGCTCTATGAGAATTAGACATGAAGTGGAACTAGCTTAGAAATAATGAAATTACAGGCAGCCAAATGACCAGTTAACCTCCTAGGACCTGGCGTCCACATATGTGGACATCACATTTTGGGTTATTTAGACTAAAATACTCAATTTTGCTCTACAAGGGCCTGATATCCACTTACGAGGACATTATACTGCCACTGTTCTATCAAACTTTTAAACGAATATCCTCATATGTGGCTCTCAGTTTTATTAGAAACAAAAATAAGGTTAAATAAAATCTGGTAATTCTTTGTTTTTACATTCATCGGGTCCCAATGTGTCCAAATATCAAAGAGAAATTAAAAATGCATGCTGTGAAAGAGTTCGGGTCCTAGGAGGTTAAAGCAGCCAGTTTGTGAGTATTACCTTGATTTATGATTACGAGACTGTTGGACATTCAAACCGAATGTGTGAGACCAAAAAAAAAGCATTTTATATTTTTTTTCAATAAACCCTAACCCTACACAACATGGTAACACCTGCAGCTGTTCATTAAAATGAAAATAAAAAGAAATTGCTGATTAAAAAAATAATAAATGCTCTTAGATTTCTTTTAAACTATAGGAAATCATAAAAAAAAAAAAATAATCAGAAGAATCAGCATAAAGCTCCGCCACTACAAATCTAATCAGAAAGATTCGACTTGTTTCCAAGGCCTTTCACAGTTTGAGAGTTTTAACACCTGCTGTTGCATTCTTTCAGAAATCAGTGAAATTCTTGAGTCAGCATTGATTTCTTTTTCCCAGGGAACAGGATGACAAAATGTAATATTCAGTTATAAAACATATTTGGTAAATTATTATGGATGAATCTAAAAAAATGTTTTAATACAACATTTCTATGAGGAATATAAACCATGCAATTTCACTCATTTTAGTAAGATGGCATTTTTAAAAGGCAGTGCTATAGGTAGCAAGTGAGTGTAAGTGAAATTGTAATACCCAGGTTGTTTTCAACTGGCTCCCTGTGCCAAATCTATTTTATATTATTTTTGTTATTCGGGTTTTTCTGTTGTTTAAATCCCCAAATAACAAAAAGGGCTGTTGTAGATATTGTAAAACTACATAAAGTGCAACTTAAGCAGAAATAATTATAATGATATACTGCTTGAATCTTGAAAAATACTGTGATACAAATGTCTGACAATATAAATGCGCACATCCCTCCCTTTTATGTGCCTTTTTCCAAACAGATTCCGTGCTGCAGCAATTTTGGGCCATTCTGACTTTGAAAATGTGACCTTTAAAAATGTATTTGGACAATAAATGTAATCTCTCAAATGGCAGATCAGCATGTGAAGATGCATTGCTTCTCCAAGTTTCATCAAAAGTACACCAGAGTAAGATATCTCCTGAGATGTCATATATGATTGATGAGAACAATGAAAGACAGCTATCTTGGCCTTTTGTATTCTGCGCTATACAAATCTATTGTATGACGATGGAAAAATACTTGGATACAAGACCTTCTAGAAAGTATGTTAATGCCACTTGCATGATGGAATGAGAAAACTATGTTGACCTAAAAAAGAAAAAAGAAAAACACTTGTTAACACCAAAGTGCTGTGTCAGCACAGTGGGTTTTCTGGACAAAATGTTTAATTCATGTGTTGACTTTGCCATTTCATTTCCCTGTACTCCCCTGAGTTACCTTACCTGCTGCCTACCTGGGATGTGGTTTTTCAGTGCACCATGAGCTGGTCGATGCCTCTATCACTGTTTTCACATTTTTGTTTGATGCAGTGCTCTTGGGACTGTGTAGCCCAAGCAGTGGATTCCATAACTCACCTTTTTCTTTTTCAGAGCAAATTTACTACACACAAACATGCAAAGACCTAAATCTGCAAGTTATCTATGTCCTCTATTATATCCTTTTGAATGTTTCCTCTTTTTCTTCTGATCTTACAGTGTGACTGCAATCATGTATTGCATTTCCAGAAATAAAATATTACAATATAGAAAAACACATAGCTAAGAAAGCAAAAAAGCTGCACTTCACTTGGGATTTGAGGACAGATTTAAAGTCTTAGCCAGTGTAAATCCTGCCGTAAAATTATGTTAATCTCCCTCCGAGAACAGAAAGAAGCTTGATCCTAAAAAATGCATTTCTTTATTTCTATTTTTTTTCCTTTTTTCTTTGGAGAGATGAAATATGAGATGGATGAAGTTTTTACTGAAAATGGAATAATGGTATCTCGAAAGGCCAATACACACAAAAGGTTGAATTTTTGTGAACAGAATACAGTACCAACTCCTGATTATGGGTTTTGGAGGAAGGATGATTTTCTGTAAAGTTTCAAAGTTCTGTTAGAGAGCCGTTCAAGCCAAGGCAAAAGTATTAACGGTACTATTCCTCTCTAAGCTTAAACTGATTTGGGCTGCTTGGAGAGTTTTCAGATAGATCTGTAAAGTGTGTAGGCATGCAGATCACAATATAGACTGATGCCATCTTGGAAGACTTGGCTTTTGCACTACATTTGCTCTTCTTTCATGGTATTGAAGACAGGCTTCACAGCTGTAAGGAGAGAACACCACTGATTTTGCCAGTGACAACAGGTGCTTTAAATATTAATTTATATATCTTACACAATTGTTCTTCCATGTCTGTCATAACTATGCCACTTTTATTGAGTGTCACTGAGTATCTTTTTCTCTTCACATTTGAATTGGATCCACTCATAACCATTCTGGCTGTTATTCCTAATACTTACAATATAATGCTTTTTTTACGATAAGACCGATCATTATTATTGTGCCCACTTGCAACCTCAATTAAATTTAGAGGCCGTTTTGTCCTGGCTTTAAAGAGCCTCTGACTTCCTCCAGAGGCTAAATCCCATAAACCACTATGACCCATTGACATCATAACATTAAGCCGCCAGGCAAAGCGATGTCAGACAATCCCTGTGAGGAGGCAAAATGAACGTATGTCTCTATGAATTTGTGTTTGGCTTCATGTAAGTTTCGTAAAGCTATCACCATCATCACTTGACACTGAGGTGTTATGATGACAGGCAATAATTGCATTTTGTATTTCTGTGAGAGGAACCCAAAAAGAGATTTAGATTTAGCATTTGCTGACATAAGGAGTATATCAGTGTTTGAAAGTAGGAAAGTAGGATACAGTTTATCACTGTAAGTCTCACCATTGTTCTATAATCACCAATGGGAGGAATATTGCAGCAGCGCTGCTGCTACTTTTTCACTTTTCCTTGACAATAAAGCACAGGTCTGACTAGGCAAGAGCAAAATCTGTTGTGACAATATAAAGTATATATTAATATAAAATATAGAGGCAATGAAATAAAGGACTTTTATTAATTTTCAAAAGCATACGTCCATTTACAAGGAGGTTTCAGCAAAGGTATGTGCAAAGGCAACAATGTCTCTCTCCTTCTCTCTCTCTGTCTCTCACACAGTATGCACACAGTACTGCACTTACTGGTAGTAAGTGTTACACATAGCACACAGATGTATTTAAAAATCATAAAAATCACTTAAAAATCAAGTTCTTTGTTCAACAGTAAGCTGGATTTGAATTTCCAGATTTTAAACCTTTAATAGTGGATCAAAAGCAATCAAATGGTTGAGTATAACAGAAAACAATAGGAATAACAATTAAGTCCTCCCTTTCAGCTCAAACATTTCCAGGTTCCAGTCAAAAAATGCAAAGGCACATGTCACTGCTTTTAAGCTAGCTGTAGAGACTAAATAACCAACTTTATGACAGTAGAGAGAGTCTAGAAAGGTCAGCTCTGTGTGGTAAAACAGATTAACTACTATGATTAAAATAACCAGTACAGTGTGACTACGGGCACTGATTTTGATCCTTTTGGTGGTTCATAGTACAGCATTCAGGTCCAGTCATAACAATGCATCTTGTCTGTCTTATGTGGTGCATAGATGAAACAGCTATTGCATATGAGAGCATACTTGATACAAAACAAGAGGAATATCTCTTATTTACCTACTTGTTGAACAGTTACTTTAGTATTTAAACAGATTTTTGAGGGTTTGAACTGCTATTTGCAATACTAAATTCATATGCTTTGGTATATTATCAGGGTTGACTTTCATAGCAAAGCACAAGCAAATATTTTCTGTTGCTGCAGTATAAGAAAATGTATTTATTTATTTATTTCAGACTGGAAAAAATGAACAAAATAAAGCATCAACAATAGGGTTAAAACAAACGATGTGTCTTTCTCCGATTTGGGTGGATAATGGTTTGTAAAATATCATACATTTTCAGAAAGGTGCTCATTTTCAGGTACACAATCAACATTAGAGTGAGCATGTGGTTTATGTTTTTGTAATCTTTTTCAAGACCTATCCACAAGGTTGTGTTGTCCAAAGCTATCTAAAGCGTATCAGGGAGAAAAAATAAGTGAAAACATAGAGAGAAAAACATTACAGTAAAGCCTGAAAATAACTGTCTGAACTAATACAAGCTCGACTAAAATAATTAGGTATCATATTTTTTGCAGTTGAAAATGTGGATTACAAAAAGAAAGACAAAGGTCTGTCTGCACAATGCTTTAAAGACATTATCTCATGGTTATTACTCTGTTGTGATAATATTTTAAGCTTATTTTTCCTATATTTCTTACTACAGTAAAAACTATACTGTGCCAAAACCACCAATGTCTAGGATTCCCTGATGACATGTCAGGTCAGGGATTTTTGTGTGTGTTCTGTGCTTTGTGTAATGTATAGGCTGAAAAAAACCATGTCATCAATGTACCACCCCAGACCTGGGGGCCAGCAAGCCAGGGATTAGCCCCAGGAACAAAAGACAAAAACACCAACGTGTTTCTGTGATGCTCACAGCAAGGGATTAGAAGGTTCCCACTGACAGGATTAAAACAATACCAACTGTTTTCTCTGTCCTTTTACACCAACCGTTTGCTTGTTACATTAACAGATATTGTTTTTCTGTGCTCTCCCTCTGTTTGAAGCTTTTTTTTCTGCTCGTTTTATCCCTTTCCTGCTTTTTAGTGGTTAACCTGTGTTTTGGCCTTTTCCCTCCTCTGGCAGGATTATGTCAATCCCACTTAATCCTGAAATTCTACCTTAATGCATCTGAATAGTCCCCTCACTTTATCATTTTATAGAAAGCATTTGTATCAAGCAGTACAAGTAGTTTTAATGAAACTAATGTTTTCAGTTGAACAGTTATTTTAAGTCTACCAAAACTCACAACTTATAATAAAACAGACCAGTGAACCAGGAAGCCCTGTGATAAAATTAAAGAAAGTGCATGGGTGTTAATCTGAATACTCCTCTCCCCATTCATTTTGTGAATGACAATGAAAGAATATGTTGAGGGCTTTGTATGACAGAACCAATATAATCAGCTGAATTCACCAGGCATACTGGAACTAATTGAGTCAGTCAAAACCGATTACCTTTCAACCCAGAACACCAAAGAAATGGCCAGAGAAAAATTGGACAATTACTGTCATGGAAGAGCTCAAACTGAAAGTATTAAGCACGGGGGAAAAAAAGAATAAAAATCTGTCATGAATCAGCTGCGGCCACGTCATGGAAATAAATGACTGATGGACTTCCTTCCCAAAATGTAGTATATATTATAAGATTTAAACAGTATGCCCTGGGCACACTTTAATGCAAAAGTAAAGTATAGACAAGAGCTTGGGCTTATTATTATTTTCTCACAGTAAGATCCAGATGTAATTAACCACTAAAAAGATTGAGTGATAGAGTTACAATCAGTGTGACAGCCAGAGATGATAGCGAATGTTGACACAGCTGATATGTGGAGATGAGACGACTGGGCTGTGACCACACTGATTGGTCTGATGTAATTGGAATGTTGACAAAAATAAACACCGGTTCTGGAGGGCACAAATTATTCTAAAACGCTAGCCTGCCAGGCAAAAGTAATCACACCCGAGCAAACCTCAGAGCTATCAATAATCACCCCCAACCCTAACAAAACATCCATCCTCTGAAAACTTCCAAACAGAGATGTTTACATACAGATAAGCCCGCATGAAAACCCCCCTGCCAAAAACAAAAACAACTTTATACAAGACTGCTATTATAAGAATAACCAAACAGTCAGTGTAATCAGACAAAGATCAACCTCCAAGGCAGGAGTAATCAAACATGGAATGCCTAGAGGGCAACAACGGCAATAATCAAAACGGATAATGCCACCCGAGTGTTTTCACTGTCAGGCCGGTGAGGTAATTATATGACGAGAATGAAGATATTCCACCTTTCAGGAGTTGTTGCAGAGTAGATACAAGTCAGCCACACTTTGGGGATTGGTTACTGAATGTGACAAAACTTTAAGTGACGCATCTTATTCTGTAGAAAATCCTAAATCTCCTAGCTACATTCATGAAAAAAGTTGCCTTTTGCACTGCAATAATCTTATCTAATGTATCTGTTCATCAAGCTGTCATTCAATTGCCTATTTTTTGACCTTCAAATCTATCATTCTTCAGATTGACACTTCTGATGAGCCATGGGGGGCATTCACTGGTGTCAGACAGATTCTTTCTGACAACCCAGCACTAGTGGGCATGTCCAATCTCTTGTTCCCAAAGAAGGGCAATGGAAATACAGAAGGAAACTGGTGTTGAAATGCTCCCACCTCTATTCCATTTTTTGTGATTAACTTTGTGCTTCATTGCTTTGATTATTAATGTAGATTTTTGTCATTTGTCTTGGCCTCCATTTCTCTCTGTTGGTTTGTGCGTGTG
>NW_005187476.1:2464249-2475044 GCF_000239375.1 Pundamilia nyererei | reverse complement strand
TGGCCTCCATTTCTCTCTGTTGGTTTGTGTGTGTGTGTGTGTGTGTGTGTGTGTGTGTGTGTGTGTGTGTGTGTGTGTGTGTGTGTGTGTGTACGTGCGTGCCTAGAATTGATGTGCAAGTGTGTGTTTGTAGAAATGATGTGTGTGTGTTGTGAACTGTGCCATCACTTTCCTATCATCCCCATCAGCTACTCATGTCTTGTTCTTCTCCCAAATCTTCCTGACCTTCCTCAAATAAACCTATCAGCTGTAATCAAGAGATATCTCATCTGTTCTCCTACATTCGCTTTGACATATGCACACAAACTATCAAATACACACACGTACAGCAGTGTCAACTTTTCATGCAGGTCTTTTTCTCTCCCTTGTGGACTTAAGACAGAGGAGGCAGTCTGTGTCAAAGGGATTGGTGGATCCGTAGTCATCCAGGGCCATTTCACATAATGGACTGTCGATACAATGTATAATTACTTCTGTTGGAGAAATCTAATATTTCTATACTATAGGACACAAAGCATTTGGTTAAAGGTGATATATTTAAGGAAAAGGTAATCATCTTTGAAACTGCAAAATAAAGTGGGGAGACATTTAAAAAGAAATGTTACAGATCCAATATCACCTTATAAATATTCATCTCCTCGCTGTCTGTTGTGAACACACACATATTCACACATTCACATTGACTGTATCTCCCGAGAGCACTCTGCTCTCTGCACCCCCTCAGTCCCAAGGCTAGATTATCAGAGACAAAAAAGGAGAGAGCGAGCAAGGGAGAGAGCAAACAGGGGAGAGAGAGCAGAAGGAGCACAGTTTTTTGTCAGTGGGTCACACGGTGGTAGCATGGTTAACTAGCTAATATGATTAAATTTAGCAGAGGCACAAGCCACATTGTCAGCCCACATCAAAGTCTACCAGCTACTGTGAACGCAAATAGAGCCGTATTTGAAAACAGAGAGAGGGGCAGAGAGACAGGGAGAGAGTGCAGATGAGAGAGCAAGAGAGCAAGAGATTAGCACAAGAGCAGCAGAAAAAGTAAAGGGTGATGTTTTTAATATAAAACAGACACATAGTAAGGAAAGGTGAGGCAATAATGAGGAAAGGGAAGAGGAAGACGAGTTGTCTTACCCTATCAAGTGAACTGTGTGACCTGAAAAGTAGCTGTCAACAGGAAATCTCTTTCTGTTTTCATGTACAAATGAAGGGCCATTGACAAATACTTATGGTGTCAAGTATGAAACTAGCTTGCTGACCTTGTGGTTTGATTATGTGTCTTGAGACTGAGAGTTTAAGAGCTCACTCAGATGGTTTATTGGGTGGCATGAAACATCTAAATTACTTTTAGAGCAGAGTGTACCAATTGACCAGTTGTTTGCCTCAGAAGTATACATGACATTTAATAGATATGTAGCACTAGGGGGAAAATGACGTAGAAATATACTGCAGGACCACAACAGACATTATCAATTAGCTGATTGTGTACTTTACATCACAGACATTCCTTCAAAGATATGGGCTCTTGATCTATTACGTTTTAATAGGAACTCTATTACCTAATGGCAGTTTAAAGTGTTAAAACACTGACTGACCATTGGAGAGGAAACTTTTACAATTACAGTAACAGGTGAAAAGTGAAAAAAAAAACTTTCATCCAAAACCTTTCTATGCACATTTTTCGATTTAATGCATCTTCCATCCATCTGGTATCAACCTTCTTTGGCAACCGCACTTTTAGCAGCTACTTCACATCAGATGTAACACACATCTAATCACACCTTGTGTTATTAACACTGTAGATATTTTTTATTATTTTATTGGCCTTTTTTTTATATAGTTTGTTTACTCTGGTCTGAATCAGTTAATGAGTTTAATGATTTTTTCCCCCCTTCTTCTCACACAGAA
The DNA here is from genome assembly GCF_000239375.1 of Pundamilia nyererei. Classification (NCBI taxonomy): domain Eukaryota; kingdom Metazoa; phylum Chordata; class Actinopteri; order Cichliformes; family Cichlidae; genus Pundamilia; species Pundamilia nyererei. The sequence goes on along the minus strand of NW_005187476.1, from coordinate 2,473,145 downwards.
ACATCTGTTGTTTATTGGCTGGATGTGTCTGGGGCAGGACTAACAAATGTTAATACAGAAAGAAGGTGCTTTTTTGGACTACTGGAGAATATGGAGAATATACATTCATTTATTCATTTCATAGCAAGTTGGTGGTCTATATTGCTCTTTGGACATCTATGGTACTGTACCTCAACTCAGAATACAAAAACATATATGGCTAAAGGGAGGTGTGTAGCTCAAATTTACAAAGTACACCTGGTAGTTGGGTCAAGCTCAGACCATAAATGAACTTCAGTGGATTTTGTTTGGAACTGGACCAAGACCACCTCCTCCAAACAGTCTTGGTGTAGTTGTTTTGGTCTGCAACTGCACCAATTAGAGCATTATAAGTATTTTCAGGTTGTCTTAGTAGTCAATGCTAGAAGTCAAAATTTCCATTTCATATTGACATCACTTGACTTCTCCGTGAACTTCTCCATTGTTCTCAATGTTCAGTGGTAACCACTAACAGTGTGCTGCCCACCTATTTTTGGCAGCATTATTATTCAATTCAATTCAATTAAATTCAATTCAATTTTATTTATATAGCGCCAAATCACAACATAAGTCGCCTCAAGGCGCTTCATAGATACAGAGAAAAAAAAACCCAACAATCATATGACCCCCTATGAGCAAGCACTTTGGCAACAGTGGGAAGGAAAAACTCCCTTTTCACGGGAAGAAACCTCCGGCAGAACCAGGCTCAGGGAGGGGCGGCCATCTGCTGCGACCGGTTGGGGTGAGAGAAGGAAGACAGGATTACTACCTCCTTTAACAGACTGAAGTTTAAAAATGAGATAGAAGTATAGTGGCTCAGTTACATTGTTTGGATAAAATCCAATGCAAAATGCAAAAGAACGCTCTTCCACCTTGTGTTTTGTGCTAGTACCCAAACACAAAAATGACATCTTCACCAACAGTTTTAATGACAGTGTATAGAGCAAAACAAATTAGTCTCCTTGTACTGCAATGTATTTCTCCTAATAATGTTTGTGCTTTCTAGTTTGGTTTCAGAATTGTTCAGATAATGCCTGCACAGCTTCACACCTTCTTTATTTTGTCTTATAGAGCTTGCTTCATCATAAAGAATTTTCTGGGAAGCTAAACTGATAATAAAGCTGAATCATAATTGTTACTGCTCCAGGAACATAATAAGACTACACACTCACAATAGTGCACTTAGTCCCCTGGTGCTTGATGGCAAACAAGGCTTTGAACACTTTTAGAATAATCTGGGCTAGAATCCACACTAAACGCTACGTGTACATTTTATTTTACCTGGAGATTTAGATGCTTTAAAAAATTATCAGAACAGAGTATCTTACATAAAAATCTGAACGTTAGCAGATTTCAAGTCAAATAAACAGCAAGGGGCAACAGTGCTATTTCAGCAATTGGGGCTCAGATAAATTGGATTTCAGCCAGGCAGTAATGTTTTGTTTGCTTTTCCTAATTTAAAATGACAGTGTATTTACAGTATTTGAGCACTGCCTGGAAGGTTCTCTACCAACATTACTTCTGTGAGGCTGGCTTTTTGTTCATGGCTCATTATCACACCCCTGAGACTGCCAGCTATTGACATTAATTACATTTAAAACTTACTGTACATATTATGCAATTCAGGAGCTACATTGTGTCACTGGTGAATTCTACCTTGACTAAAATGTGTGTAGCTACTACTTAGTAGAGCAGTCGGTACTAGACATGCATTTTCAAATACATTCATTCGTTTTACAGGGTCTTAGCTGTGGAGCTCATTTGTTGATGTTTTGTTTTAGTTTGTGTTCCTGCGGATTCTGTTCTTGTGCCAATTTGGGCTGTGTAGACACAAATGCATACTAAATTGCCTATTGATATTCAAAGAGAGAGAGACTGGCAAGGAAATAAACATTTTATTTAATTAACAATAAAATTTCTTAGGATTAATCTTAAGCATGGCTTAAACAGTTGCTCAACCTGTTAAGGCCAGTGTGTGAAAGTGGATCCAAATGCAGATACAGATGGAAACACAAGAATCAGATTTCTAACAATTTTCAAACACAAGGAAAATAATAACTCAAGAGCATTGAACATGAGGTGTGAATCGGAGCGAGAGTCGGGGAGAGAATCGTAGTTCGTGGGGCGAGGATTGAGATCACTAAAACAGAGGAGTGCAGGTTGGGGAGACGGGAGGTAATGTGAACATATGATTTTCCAGACGCTAGCTTGCTCGCAGGTGGAGAGTAATGTGGGGCAAAGCAGAACAGTCAGGGTGAGGATCCAGATGAGGTGGGTGAGCAGGGAGTCCAGCCTGAGAGGTCCAGTGTTCCGGGATGGTTGTGGCAGGAGGGCATGGAGATAAAGAGAGACAGAAGACAGAGCATGAAATACTGGCTTGTGATTTCCAGGACTAATCAAGTAAGTCCAAGTAAGTGACAGAACTGCCAGGTTGGAGAATTGGAAATCCAAGAAATGTCTAAAACACAAGGCGACACAAAAGAACTAAGGCGACCAATCACTAAAGTGGGTTAGCAGACAAACTGACGAAGACTAGTTGCGTGCAGTGGTCTTAAATACTGCCAACTAGATCACCACCAGGTGTGGACAGCAGGTGCGATGATGAGGACTCCGCCCAGAGGTGGAGTCCACGACATTGAGGAAAAACACTGTCAGTCCCCCTGACCATGACACAACCAGTCACAAAATTATATTGCAACATGTGGTATCTGGTTGATTAGCAAGGGAGGAAAGTTGTAGGAGTGACAGCAGCGAAAGAGAGACAGAGTTGAGCTTTGCAATTTGAGAGAGAGCTTATTTTGAGTGTATGGTTAATGTCTTCAGTATGTAGCCTAGTAGTTTTTTTGTTTTCTGTGTCAAATGAAGCGACTACTGAATGTCACAGATGCTGGCTAAAATGACACCAAAGGCAGATTAAAATGTAATAAAAAATAACTGCAAAGTCAGTCGTAAGATTTTGCTGGGAAAAAAAAAGGTAAACAGTTTTTAAAGGTGAAATATAAAGGTAAAATTAAAAGTAGTCAAAAACAGCCAATTAGACCCAGGACCTCAAAGGATTAAGCACATTCATGGTGGTTTTCTTACACTTAACTTTCCTTACTCACAGTGAAAAACGATCACATTTTAACCTGTAACCTGTAAGCGTGTGAGCAATTATTTTCCTGTGCCACTGTGCATGTGTTGTGCATGCATGGAATGGACTGGCTCATATTGGGACATAAAGTGAGGGAAATAATTCTTTGAATCACTGTTAAATTTGTAAGTTAGTTTTTTTATAACAGTTTTATTTCAATGATAATAGAATATGAACTAAAAACCCGGAAAAATAATAATAATAATAATTTGCGAGTTACTCAGTGAAATAAGCATTTGATCACCAAGCAAAACCCGCATTGGCAAGCACAGTGGTAAGATGCTTCTATCAGTTATCCAACAGGTTTGCACTCATTTCAAACCATTTTTAGCACACCCCTCTTTACAGAAACTCTAAATCTTGGCAGCTGTTGGCAACTTAAAGATTTTCTATAGGATTGAGGCCTGTAAACTGGCTAAGCGACTCCATGATCTTGGCTAGGCCAGATGCCAAGGCACCTTTGGTGCAGTACGTTTTAAGTCATAGTCATGCCAGAAGACCCATCCAATCCAATCTGTGAGCCCATGTGGCACACAGATTATAATAAATCAATCAGTCAATCAGTTACAGACACTCCTGGCCTCATTGCATTATGTGTATAAAGGCTTGTTTGGGGTGTACATTTGCTGAAAACTGGTCAAACCAGTTGGTCGATTCGACACATATCTATGTGAACCAAATAATTGCAACATCAAGGCAAATGTCATGGCAAATGGTTTCCAGACTTTTTGTTAAGCTAAATGGTTGTGTGTTAGTAGCTCGTCTTGCACCTCAGAAACAGTTTAACCTCTCTACCTTTATGTGTCAGTTTCTTCACCCATAATCATACAGTATTTCCCACTTAGCCTCCATTTACTTTTATACCACCAACGATAACACTCCATTTCCTTTCTCTGCCCCTATGTCTAATACTTCTTCATCCCCTCTGCTCTCCTAGCACAGAGTGAAGGGCACAGAGGACTGCCAGTCTGGTCCTCATTATAACAATATGTGCGATACCTTTTACAGTTGTCAGAGTGAGGGGGTAAGTCTGGCCACATCGCCCCCTCTGGCAAGAGCCCTGTCGCATCGATGACCAGTGCTTCTTTCTGATTTGCTGTCGCCAATGGTTACAGACTGATTCTAATCCGTGCCCATGCATCAAGATAATTAAAAAATACCACTTTTAAAAGTTTCAGGAGTCACTTTAAAAGATGTATGCTTCTCCTTTCCTTTTTTACTTCCCAAGTATCACAAATTTGACATGTACCCCCCTCAAAATGTGACATAATGATGTTTGCTACTCTAGCAAATGCAGAGAAAAGTGACAGTTTTTACTTCAGACCTTTAGAGATCATTACAGTGTTTACCAGTAAACTGTCAAATCATACATCTGACATTCCAGGACTTAGTGAGTTGAGGGACTCTTTAACAGTAGGGAAATCTTATTATTGTTTGTAGTAAGCCTCACTGATTATGAAATCACAGAGGATTATAGAAAAGTGTTCATTAGAATGTCAGTAAATGTTAATTGCATCCAGTGGGAAGAGGTATATTGGAGAGAGATAAAAAAAATTCTATAAATACAGTCCATAAAAAAATGACATACACCTCAAGACAGAGCTCATAACCAACACTGTATATCAATTTATTGATCCATCAAAATCCCCATCCACATGCGCCTTCAATTTACTAGATTGTACATCACGCACAAAAGGTATCAGTCAGGTTCACAGGTGCAACACACACATACACACACACCCACACACACATACACAGATGAATTGAGTAGCATATTTCACCAGGAGAGAGGAGGAAAAATGCTCCATAACAAAAATGTCAAGGTGTTTTAAGGAAGAAATATGCTTTGGCACATAACAGCAATTGATGAAATGTGACCTTGAGCTCTACTTTTTCCATTTCTGTTGCATCATAATAATGAATGTTGCTGGGTCAGGAGAAAAAGAGGAATAGGGGGAAAAAAACCCAACAAATTGACAAACCAGGAGGAGCCATTTTTATGGTTATTAAAATGATCTTTCAGGAGAGAGGAAGAAGAAAAAGAGTTTTAAACTTGACAGCATATGCATGAGTCACTGCTTAATACTGAGGAGCACCCAACAACTGGCACAAATAATTGTCTTTTTATAATAACTCTTACTAATTACTTTTCAGGATCGATAAAATTTGGGCTTGTTCTTTTATATATACAATTCTTTAGTAAAATGTATTTGCAGGTCAGTGTGTTCTTGTGGTGGGAAGAGTAAATTGAATTTAGAAATGGAAGCAAATATTTGATAATTTGGCCAGGACATACAGCTATTTACATCTCATAAGACGTTTCAGAAAGTGAAATGAATTGTGGGAAAATTTTAAAAAAGCAAACATTTAAGTTAACTATGTGCGGATCCTCAGAGGAACATATCTACCGTAATTTTGTAATTACTTTGTTAAACCAAAGGGTGCACATATGCAACAGTTGAATATACAGATATAGGCCATGGATATAAGGAAATATGGTGGGATACTGCTTAAATAAGGCAACAAAATAAGGCTGTTATATCTCTGCATTGTGAAGTGGGTAGACAAGTTTGATACAAGTTTTAGAATCACTTAATCTACTTTATGATACAAGATCTTAACTCTATTCTCATTAGAGTGGTTTATATACTAGTGTTCGTACTTCTTTTTACTTTCAACATCTAATGCATCGTGTATCTCAAACAATGTTATTAATTAAGTCACAAAATGCTATTGTGAAATCAATATTCACTCTCTTAAAACTCTTTAGCTTCTAACAATTTCAGAGAAAAATATTGGATGTGTATTTTACTATGTCCACCAACAAGTTGCGATCCTTTCCATCTGCCGTTTGGTATTGAACAAATAGTTTGTTGAGTGCAAAATCTCCACAATAAGCTCAAACTTGAAGCTGAATAAAGCCAAACAGATTCAGGTGACCATTCTCTTAAAATCCAACAGTGTAAGCAGGCAGGGACAATCTATGTGTTTTCACACCATCACACGTTAACAGAGGTATACAGCCTATAGCAGTATTTTCTGTTTAAAGATAAAAGAATAATCAATTTTCATGTGCTTATTAAGAGTCGAGTGGGTCTGGAACCAATCCCAACTCGGTTGAGAGGGAGGGTACATCCTGGCAAAACACAGAGATTTTATACGCTTATAGTTAATTTAGAATCACCAAAAAACCTCCCATGCATGGTTTTGCGCTGTTAGAGGAAACCGGAATACCCATGCAGACATGGAGAAAACATACAAAATGAACATGAAAACTGGATACAAATCCAGGATCTTCTTGATGTCAGGCAATGGTGCTAACCACCACAACAGTGTGCCAGTGTGAAAAGAATTACTGAAAAATTAAAACATAAAAGCTGAGTTTCTGGTCAGCCATCAGGGCCCTTCGGCTCTAAAACACCTGCCTGAGGAAATAAAGCTTGTAGAATTAAAATTAGTTCTGAAAACGCATTTTCAAATACCTGCTTTTATGTGCCTCTAAAAGTATTTTTATTGGTCTTTATAGTCTTTTAAATGTCTTGTTTATTTTTTCTTTTATTATTGCTCTTTTATTGGTATATATTATTTATATTGTCATTGATTTAACTTCATCTTAACTTTCACTTAAGGTCATTTTGTTTTGTTTGCCCTTAATTTTATTTCTTATGTGATAAAGCACATTCTTAACTCTACTGTTCTAAGGGTAAACATACGGTAGGTATTATGTATGTTTAACAGTTGGGTTCTTAGCTGACTCAGCTATTGTTATTTAAAAGGAAACAAATACTGAGGTAAAATACTGAGGTAAAAAAAAAAAGAAAAGAAATCACCATAATTTGTTAAAACAATAACTAATCTAATTTCTCATTCAATGTCTGGACATGACCATTTTTTTATTATTATTTAAAAAACAAAGTATAATGGTAACACCACTGCACAGTGCAAACAGTAGGAAACTAAGGTGAGGGCATTCAAGATTAACATCTGGCACTTTTCCATTAGTGCCTACTATGATAGACTTGGTCACAGTAACCGGTACCATCTAAAATAGTATCTGTTTGGCCGATGTGCCAAGCAGCCTGAGCAGGTACTAAGGTGTGATGTTGTTAGACTACATGCCACCGATTGGTTGGTTAGTAGTAGTATTGGTTGGTCACTCAATGACTTATGAGAGTGTTTCGTTCACATCGTGATTGTGGCTCAAAAGTTGGCAGTTCGTCTTGTAATTGTAAGGTTGCCGGTTTGAGCCCCGGCTCCGACAGTCAGTTGTTGTGTCCTGGGGCAAGACACTTCACCCGTTGCCTACTGGTGGTCAGAGGGCCCGGTGGCGCCATCCTCGCCTCTGTCAGTGCATCCAGGGTGGCTGTGGCTACAATGTAGCTTACCATCACCACTGTGTGAATGGGTGGATGACTGAATGTAGTGTAAAGCGCTTTGGGGTCCATAGGGACTAAGTAAAGTGCTATACAAATACAGGCCATTTACCATTTACAAAACTCAAATCTCCTATTTTTGAAACCCGGCAACAGCTACAACAAACACGGCGTGATCCCCAAGTCTGACGCAAAGCCACAGAGCAAGCAGCAGGTATATTCCTGCCTCAATGTCCACCTTTGTTGTAGTGTTCATGGAACATACAGGACATTGTAGGATGCTCAAGTTGCTATGACAATGACTATGCACATTCGGAGTGTTAAGGTTCACATAATTGAGGAAGGAGAGTACAAACAACCATTGGTCCAGACGATCTTGGTCAAACAATTGATTTTAATGAATACACGCGTGGGAAGACCACTCTGTACGCAGACAGGGATTGATCTTCGACTTAATCAAATACTCAATTGTAAAGGAAAAGCAATCGATTCAAGTCGAGTTGGGGCGAGTTGGGGCGAGCCGCTCTGAGTAGGTACTAATGAAAAAATGACTTTAGTGCAATAGTACACATTAGTTGATTTTCTTATTGTTAAAAAAGGTAAACAACACTGAAATTCAACTTGCCATGATTACAGAGTTATTGAAGGAATAAGTTTGTTAACAGAAACAATACAAGAAGGTGATTGACAAATTTGAATATATAATCTCATCAAAGAATATCTCCCTCTGTCCTACTCATTAAAAGTTTAGGTTAAACAAAACAATGGCATGTTCTTGCATGTTTTACTTTTTCTATGAACAGTATTTTGATGCCCGATGCTTCCCATCTGCCAATATATTTAATCTGAATTCTATTTTTTACTTTTCCCATTCCAAAGTATGTCACTTATCTCAGGTTTTAAATTCCATCTATATACATCTTTCCAAACTTCATTCAGAACCTTAACATTGTCCCTTTTCGTTTACTTTAGCTTTGTCTTTGTTCGCTCGCTTCTACCTGACCAATTTGCCTACCTGTTCACCTGCAGTTTTTCTTTTTCTTCCACTTCTTTATGCATCCAGCCCCTCCCCTCTTTTCCCCTCAAATCTCTTTTCCCCACAGGACCAGGACCTTACCTCATGAAAGAGTCATCAGCGGTGCATAGCTCTTAATAACAGCTAATCTGTTTAAGCAGCTGCTAAAAAGGTCATGGCATCGGCTAGTGAGGAATAGAGGAAGGGAGAAAGAATAGTGTGGAATAGAGGATTTAGAAGTCAGAATAGACCATGAGAACATGCACAGAGGGAGGGACATAATGCAAGAGTGAAAATTCACAATACTGGACAATTACAATACTTTCTTATATAAAGTTATCTATATATATATATATA
>NW_005187476.1:2459594-2464116 GCF_000239375.1 Pundamilia nyererei | reverse complement strand
AGTCTGTCTGTGTGACGCTGCTGTGACACAGTCGGTATATATATATATACATATATATATATATATGTGTGTGTGTGTGTGTGTGTGTGTGTGGGTGTGTGTGTGAGAGAGAGCTACTCTATGATACAAGATCTTAACTGAATTCTCATGAATCTAACTTCAGTTCAATGTGAAAGTGATTTGTGAACACTCACAGCCATCAGATCGTATTATAGCCCTTGCAAATTCTCTGATAATGACTGTAACGAGACATGCAATAGCAAAATCAATCATAGATCTATGCTCTTATTGAGAAGCCATCAGTGGCAAAGAGAAAAGTGGGGGCAGAAAATCAGTGCTCTCTTGCACAAATGAAAAACATGGTACAAAAAGATAGCAGAGGGCTGTTGGGTAGGCTCATCAAATTGCCAAAGGTGGAAATTAAGTATAATGCAACTAATGACATCAGGTAAACAAAAAACAAAAACACACAAAAAAAACATTTACACTTTTTTTCTTTTTATATACTATACTAAACATTTGTACCCAGGGAAATAAACAATTCATTTTAAGAAATAGCTGCACAATTTTAAAGTCTACTTTCAAATTATGTCTAAAGAATACTTGTTTAGTTACAGCTGCATATCCATGATAAGAATCACCCATTCCACCACATCCAAAACATGCTGTGCTGGAATGAGATCTTGTGTTTGTGGAGGCCATTTGTCACATTCAAGAGGCCAGTCTGACAAGATTTGAGCTTTACTGTATGGTGTGTTATCCTGCTGAAAGCGGCTATGAGAAGATAAAGGTAGTAGTCATAAAGGGGTGGACATGGTCAGTAACAATACTCTATGGCATGGCATTTATATGGGTTTTATATGTTGCTAAGTTGGTACTAAGGGACCTATCCCTCACACTATTAAACCAGTAGAATCATAGATACATTGCTCATTGAAGGTAGGATGGATACATCCTTTAAAATTTTTGCCAAATTCTAAATCCATCTTCTGAATGTTGCAGAACACATGGGTAAGCCCATGTCAAGTGTAACCTCAGTTTCCTGCTCATAGCAGACAGGGATGCCATCTATTATGGCCTTCTGTTGCTGTAGCCCATCTGCTTCAAGGTGTGATGTGCTGTTCACTGAGAGATGCTCTTCTGCATACCCTGGTTGTAACAAGTGACTATTTGAGTTGCATTCTTATCAGCTCAAAGCAGTCTGTCTATCTTCAAAGGAGAGTTCCTTTTTTCATGGTTTTGGGGAGGAAAATCTCAGCAGATCAGCAGTTTCTGGAATACCCAGACCAGCCAGTCTGGCACCAACAACCATGCCATGTTCAGAGTCAATTATATAACTCACCCTTGTGATAAGAAGAAGCTTCATGTATTTTCCTTGAAAACGGTATTCCTATACTTTAGGTCATTTTTATTTACAATTAAAACATCCAAACACAATTTCTATAAAGGCTAAACTTAAAGAGCTTGTTTGCCTGAAGTACTGTGGTCTAGAGATTGTATTACTACAAAGCTTCTGAATTGGGTACCGAACACATAAAAAGGAAAGTATAATTGCCTGTTCTTAAATGACTAAAATGCTGTTACCACTGTGTTAGTTTAAATTAAAGAACACATCCCTTTGTAATATTGTAATCTGACTGCTTCAGCCAAAACTTCACCTGCCATTAAAAAGTCATTTGTATTCCTTCTTTATTAAACATGACAAATGACCATTCTTAATATAGTGATATTAAGAAATTAGGTTTATGCCAGTATAAGCATGACTTGCATTCAATGCAAGAGCATGAAATCCATGGAAATTATGCTACCCCTGAAACTAAGTATGCCCACGTCACTGAATATTTCACTGGCTCAACTTTCCCACCTCTGAGACGTCCACTCACACTACCTTTTTGAAATTCTTCAAGGCAGGTGGACTTCCCACTTCCCAACACAAAACCAAAAAGACAAAGAGCCACTTGAGAACTCAACGACTTCTACCCCCCATGGGACTTAGCAGATTAGTTAGGAGTGAGGGAGCTAGAACAGAGAAAGACTCAAAAGTGAAAGACATAAAGAGGGAAGTAAGAGGGAGAGCGATTGGCTCTCCCTTTCTATTCCCATTGTGGGCCATGGGCCGTGCCGTCTGAATAGCTATGCTAATAGGCAGCTGAAAGTACGAAGAGATAACACAAAACCCACTTGACTTCCTGACACCTACTTGAGTGGGGCCATAGCATTTTCCATGGCTACTTGTTATTCATGGGCCCTGAAAGTAGCCTGTCTGTCAGTCTTTGGGTGGACGGTTATTTTGTCTTTGGAGTAAAATAGTCAGGAATAGAGCAAGTTCTAGTTCCACTTGGTGGTTGAAGTGTTAATTAGAATTTAAATGCTTGTAAAGATGGAGAGGGTTCTCTTGAAGGTGGGAGAGCAGATTAGGGTCCTGGTGTGGTTATGGAAATTTAGTCTGATCTTTGGAAAGAGGTCAACAGCTGGTGAGATTTAATCATCTGCAGCAGCTGCAGTGTCTCAACAAATAGCAGAAATTAAAATTTCTCTATGTAACTTTTTTGCTACCCACACACTCATATAGAAAGTATTATTAGGGTAATAAAAAATAAAAGCATAGCTTACAGAATTTTTTACTAACCAAACTCTCAATAAAAAAGAATTAGGAAAAAAAACAACAAAGAAAAATTAAAGTGTTCATCATGCAAAGATACAAAAGAACGACATCAAGGCCACTCTAAAAGTATATTTGATTTTAATGTAATACACACCATAAATATGGGCATATTTATTGGATGTGCACTGTGACATATAACATAAATGTTATGTATTTATTTATCAACACAAGGAAATGGTAATGCACTGCAGGGTGTTACTAATGTAAAAAGGAATTTCAATGAAATTTTAAAGGGAAAATAGACTTTAGAGATTATTCATAATAAATAATTTGTCCTTTTTTCTCCAAAAACACCCCTATCAGATTTGATTAATTTACAATCCAACACAGTAGAACTCTTTAGTATTACTTCTCTGCAATTCTGTCATTGAAGAGGTCAGTGTGTGATGGTTTTCTATTATAGCTCCAGCAAATGCACTGCAATTTAAATGAACTTGTTGTAGTTGAAAAACCATTTCTAAATTCTCTCAGTTAAAATACCAAACTCTGTTCAAAACCTAGGATGGTAGTTTTAATGAGGAAGAGTTTTGATACATAGCAGACGAGGTAATCCTCATGTGTACATCGTGCACAGACAGTAAAGAGAGTGACATGGTGTGGACAGTTGGGTTGATTAAAGGGGATGTGATGGTTCCTGATTAAAGGGTAAGTTTTGTCCCATATCTTTTGGGCTATGACAGCTTAAGATGGCAGCTTACTGCCATGGAGGGGAAAGTCAAACCCATCACAGGGAGCAGTAATGAGAAGAGCCCCTTTCTTGGCACCGATTGAGGCTGGTGGAAATATATTTCTTTTCAGCTTCACAAGTCATACAGTAGAGTTGTGTTTGATCAACATTCAAACAGTTTCTTCCTTCTTCGTACATTAGACTTAAAATCAGTGATTTGTGTCACACAGCTTTTTTTTCAACTCCAGAAAGGGAAAAAATTGCAAGGGTTTAAATTCCATGTGGCCAAGTTTGAGATCTTTCATTTGGCATTCAGTCACCAAAATGTTATTTCAATTTTGCTTTGCAGTGACAGTATTTCGTTGTTTTGGGCATCATATTCAAAAACCCTCCGCAAATAAAAGAAACTGCATCAACCATTGCCTGAGATCACTTCACTAAAGAAGAGTCTCTTAAATGCTGTTGCACTTCAAGTCACAGATTGTGTTGTCATTTTGCCCTCAATCAGAGAATGACTTTGATTCTGGTCTTCTTGTTCAGAAGCCACATAGACAAAAAATAAAATTCAGCTAACTCCTTGAAAGTCCACATTTCAAATTCTCTCTTTTAATTGGGATTTGAGTACAAATCACTGTTTTGTTCCATGTTCTTGTGTAAATTGTGCTGATAATTACTAGCCTGAAAATCTGTGTCTGGGAGCACAAAGCTAGCTCATTGTATAATGGAACCAATTTGCATCTGCTTTCACTAGAGCTGCCGTGGCAGCCCCGTGAGAATCAAAGGTTGATTAATGCGTCCAACCACAATTTATTAGCAGCTGTACAGGTGGCTTGTGATAGTGTGAGTGCATGTGTGTCTGAGAGATACTGAGACTGACAGTGTTAAGCCTGGTTCACATTTAGCGTCACCACAGTGCAGGGTGGAGTGATGCCATTCCTGACTTCCCAAATTTGACTTGCTTTTGCAAAACTTGAAATAGTTTTAAATGTGACACTCCTGAATGAGATGAAGATTCTGGGAACAGGCAAATAAAAAGCCGATATGGTAGTCAACAATGAGACAGCAGCTGGTTTCCTTGAAATTAACCTCCTAGGATCTGGCGTCCACATATGTGGACATCACATTTTGGGTTATTTAGACCAAAATACTCAATTTTGCTCTACAAGGGCCTGATATCCACTTACGAGGAC
>NW_005187476.1:2445296-2450878 GCF_000239375.1 Pundamilia nyererei | reverse complement strand
TCTGACTGCTGGTTTACTTGCATTTTCTCAAGTATTTAAAAGTAGAATGGGAGGAAGAGCCTTCAACTTCCAGGCCCCCATTCTGTGGAATCAGCTCCCAGTTTGGATTCAGGAGACAAACACCCTCTCTACTTTTAGGATTAGGCTTAAAACCTTACTTTTTGATAAAGCATATAGTTAAGGCTGGATCAGGTGACCCTGATTCCTCTTTTAATTGGGTTCCAATAGGCTTAGGCTGCTAGGCACTTCCCATGATGCACTGGGTGTTTCTGCTTCACTCACATTTTTTTTACTCATTATGTATTTATAAAACTGGTCATGACAGATGGCTGCCCCTCCCCGAGCTTGATTCTGCTCGAGGTTTCTTCCTGTTAAAAATGAGTTTTTCTTTTCCACTCTCGTAAAATGCTTATCTGATTTTTGGGATTTTCTCTCCATTATTCTAAGGTCTTTACAACATAAAGCACTTTGAGGTGACTGTATTAGCAAATATAATTTTCTGAAAATAGAAAAGGACCCTAAATGGTTTCTTGAGGGATACCACGGTTAATGGGTGTAGAATGTGGAATAGTTTTCTACTTGCCAAGTAAAGATTCTGTCTTTCTGACATGAGTAAAACCAGTGAAGAACTTGCAGACCAGCCTCATGCCCCAAACATGTTAAAAGACGGCCAATGGTGTTGAATTGTGACTGAGACCCAGCAACACTAGAATTGTACAGGAACTAAACTCAACGGATAAATATCTTTATATATCTTTAACAGGGCAGAGAGAGACCATGACAGGACAGAATGTATGATGCACATGATTCTAAAACAAGACTAACCTTTCTTAGGTATGTTAAAAATACTTAAATAGGAGGAAATCTAGAATTAAACAATTTCTTTTTATAAAATCTTGGCAAGGAAAGGCAACTTTGATATGGGCCTGTAATTATGAAGGGCATTAGACTCAGGGTTTAAAACAGTTATATATTTTAGCCAGAATAATGAGGAACAGTGCACCAAAATCTTATTTTAAGAGGCATGTTGGCATTATATCTAGAGGACAATGGGTGAGCTTCATGTGTGAAATTAAATCAGACAGCTGGGTGAATGAAACTGGCTAAAAGTGATGTAGCTGTCTTTATTTTTACTTTTGCTTTGGCAGCTAGAATCCAGGGCTTCCCCCAGACAGACTTTACTTGGTTGCGCTGGTGTGATATATCTGGCAACCAACTCAATGATTTTTTTTCTCTTTTTAAATTGTCTATGTTTAATCAAAAACTAGATTTAGTGAGATTTATTTTAAGTCATTAATATCCATGCTGAGTTACCATGGATTTCCCACACATCACTTTAAATTTGGTGGGCTGCAAAGGTATATTAATAAGCTCCTTAATTATATTTAGCTCATCATTCTCTATTTTGTATTTTTTCATTTTTTGATCAATGATCAAGACTTAGGCAGTGCTAACCAGCTACTCCTGGCCTTTCTTATTATAAACTTTTCCTATTGGTTGAGTCACTGGGCAAGTTGAAGTGGACATGGATCTCAACTGGGAATGCAGTCCATGATATACTCTTCATATCCACTGCAAGCTAGAGTGTCTGTCTGATCTGAACCTGTAATAGAGGAAACTGATTCATTCATCACTAAGTAAAGCTTGTCCAGGCTTCATACTTCAGACAAGTTAAGTTTCATTTAGCCGAATCATACATGCGTCTAATCAAAGATGTGAATTCCAAATGTTAAGGTTCACATAATTGAGGAAGGAGAGTACAAACAACCAGGTCCAGAAGATCTTGGTCAAACAATTGATTTTAATGAATACACGCGTGGGAAGACCACTCTGTATGCAGACAGGAATTAATCTTCGACTTAATCAAAGCATACACAGATTTTTATAGCATCAGGGTTTGAATTAATGACGCCCCTTCATACGTCACAGACAGAATATATACATACGTCAAATCAAAACCACAATGACTTTTAACGCTGTTTAAAAGAACGTTGTCTTCGTCTTCATGGCAGGTACATCCTGTCACTGCCGGATGCTCGCTTGTCATCTTGACACCTCAGCAGCAGTTCTGAGACAAACGGCTCTTTTGCAACCCCAAACAAAACATGATTAAACTTCCACCTATAAATGATTCTCTTTAACTAAGTGTGTGTGTGCGTCTATGTCGTCCTCAAATGCTCTCTCATCTCACCCGTTGCACTTCTGACCTTTTACCAGACCAGAGGCTCATCCTTATGTGTAATAACCTAACTGAAACTATATGTACTATGTTGAATAAATGTTTTAATCAAGAACCTCTACTAAAATCTTAATAAAAGAATATAAAAGTATAACAGACAATTTGAATAACCTAGTAATTCAAATAGCCTCGTCTAACCTGCTCCTCAGAATAACTTAGACTCTGCTTTCACTTCTGCAAACTCTCTGCAACTTCCTGTCAACTGCAACTTAGTCTTTCTGAAAGACACACACACTGTTTAAACCTCTGAATGCAATATCAATGCTGCAGATTATATTATTAATGCAATGGTAATGATGATGAATATTTAACAATAGCAGTAAAATAATTTCCCTGCTCCACACAAACCATCTGAACGATTCTTTGAAGAAAAGTATATATGTTGATGTTACGGCCCTAGCAGGGCCTCCTCCTGAAGGTGCCTGTGTGGGCGTGTCCCACCACCTCTTCTGCCTGAGGTGCCACCTTTCCCTGTTACACAGCTGACTCACATCAGTAATTAAAAGTATTTAAGCCCAGGGAAAGGTGAGCTCTGGGCCAGAGTGCCAGTAGTGTGGTTACAGCTTGTGAGCTGAGTGGTTGTTGTGTTTGCAGCTAGTGAGCTGTGTTTTTGGTGGTTTTCAGCTAGTGAGCTGCTCTTTCTTTTTGGCTTACATTTTACTTTATTGACCAATGCCTGAGTTTTGTTTGTTTTCTTAAATGGTGATAGCGGCTTTTCCGTCTCTTTTAGTTAGTATAAATTGAAACTTTAATAAAACTCTTTAATTTAACCCTTTTGCCTCCTTGACTCCTTTTTCTGACCCGGTCACTTTGGTTACTTCCTCCTCCCCGCCTAGACCCCTCAGGGGAAGGTAACAGTTGATATGACACACAAGGTCAACACAACACAAGAATATATGTTAATAATATGTTTCCAATGAGGATCAAATGTTTTCATTATGGTATTCAGCAGACACTTGAAAGTAAATTGAAAATTTTGACAAGTACAAGTTGTTTGTAGTGTAGCTCAGTTGGGATATCAAAGTATGAGAAAAATTAGAGCAATCAAAAAGAAAAACAAGAAACGAATAGTTTGCTTTGCAATTGCAAATGAAACTTTAAGTGAAGTATATGCCTTTTGATATCAGAGATCACAGTGGCTCTGTTTTCAAAAGAGGTTTGCACTCACATACTGGAGTACAGATTTAGAAAACCCTCCAACAAAAATGAATTCTCTTCATCTAATTTTCATTCTCTATGCTAATGTCTGCACAATATTCCTCTAAAACAGAACAATTTTGTACAAGATCTCTGAACATGTTTTCATTTCTAAAAATCCAAACAAACTTTATTGGCTCACATGTAATTCATTGACAAATTGGAGGGTTTATTTATTTATTTTTTTAAAAGAGATGATTCTTGCAAATTACCTTATTTTTATGCTGTAATAGTGACAAGAGAGATGTTAAGACTGTTCTGCTTGACCATCTATCATACAGTATCTGGTAAAAGAAAAAAGATGACTGGGAGAGAACCAGTGTGCCCACTACCTACCATCCTGCCAAATGCCATTTTCAAACAGCTAAGAAGTCTGAATATTGCTGCGTCTTGTACAGAAATGCATATGATTACTTGATGAACCACAGCGTGAGAGAGATGCACGATGACAGAAAAATGAAGGAAGAAATAGAGAGCACAGGAGGAGAGGTCGGAAAAGGAGGAGGGGTAAATGGAAACGTCGCAGAGGCACAATGGAACTATATAAATCTAAGCAAGTGCATTTGATCATTGGCATTTGACAGAAACAGGGATGGAAGAATGTGGCCAAGGGAGGGGAATGCGGCAGTGAAGAAGTGTAATACCATGATGTGACTAGCTACAGACATTTTGTGATTTTGTGCACGTCCAAAGTGCTGGCTCTTTGTCATGCCAAAGTACAGAAGTGGCAAGGGTATAGCACCGTGATATTTCGGGCCCGCTGCGGTGACACATGTAGTGGCTTCAGGCCATGCAGGTTTAGTTAGAGTCTGACTCATGGTCATGATGTAGTGCCTTATGCAGTGATAGCTTTGAGACATATGAGCTGGTATTTCCAGTGCCAGGCAGAGGCTGCCATTTCCTTGGCTGGATTAAAAAATATTCCCAAAGGAGAACTCCGGATTGATTGTCTTCTTAGGTTAGGAGCGGGCCTAAGCCGGTGCTTTCACGCCAATATCTAACATGTAGCGTGATAAGGAATACAACTTGGAGAACATATTCGATTGATTTATTTATTATTTGTTCTGGCTATTAACACACCACACTGGCCTAGGTCTACATGTAACCAAGATCAGCAATAGCAACAGGAACATCAGACTTTAAACAGGTAAACTCTATTTTAAATCAGAACACAGACCCAACACTTAGTGCTTTTAATTAATGCTTACCACCACAGTAGCCTTCTAACTATTTAATTTAGAATTTTATGTGCATGAAGTTTGTGAACTCTCCCATCACAATCTAGCAAAACTAATGTGCCCGCTGTAATTTTCGTTTTGTTTTTGAGAAATCACTCATAACCACTTTGTCTGTTTTTTCATATTTGTCCACTAATATGTTTCAGATCATCAAACAAATGTTAATGTTCAATAAAGATTATCAAAGTGAATACAATATGGAGTTTTTAAGTGATAATTTTAAAAATGAAAGGCAAAAAAGAGTAGCTAAACTTATCTGACCCTATTTAATTGTCCCCTAAACCTGATAACTGGTTGTGCCACCCTTGGAGCAAGAACTCCATTTGCGGGTGAGTGGCAATGAATCTTTCACATTACTACAGAGGATTTTCAATCCACTCTTCTTCAGAATTGTTTTAATTCAACTACACTGTGGAGCTTTAGAGCATGAACATCATTTTCAAGGTCATGCCAAAGCGTGTCAATCTAATTTAAGTCCAGACTTCCATTCAGAGGTGGACTGGTGTGTTTCAGTTCATTGTCCTGGTACATAACCCAAGTGCACTTGAGCTTCAGGACATGAACTGATAGTTGGACAATCTCATTTAGGATTTTCTGGAAGAGATCAGATTCCATAGTTCCACCAATTATCACAAGTCATCCAGGTCCTGAAGCAGCAAAGCAGCCATAGAACATCACACTACCACAATCATGTTTGACTGTACACGGTTCTTTTTTATGAAATGGTGTTACTTTTACACAAGATTTTATGGGACACAAATCATATAAAAAGTTCAAATCACTTTTATTTTCACGTCACATGTGCAAGTACATGCGAGTGAAATTCTTGTATGCGAGCTTCACAAGCAACAGTTGTGCAAAAATACAATAACATAAAACAAGCAAAATATAAGAATAGCTAAATCTGA
>NW_005187476.1:2437499-2443039 GCF_000239375.1 Pundamilia nyererei | reverse complement strand
CACACACACACACACACACACACACACACACACACACACACACACACACACACACACACACACACACACACCTTTGTGCATGCCAATTTAGATACAATGTACGGATGTCCTCTACATTTCATCATCAAAGCTCTATCAGGCTGTGCAGGGTCTGAAGGGGAGAATATGAACCGGATAAAACAAATCGTTTGATGTGTGAAAGACAGACACTCCAGCTCCAAAGTACTTAAGCTTCTCCTCCCAGTGGACTGACAAGGGAGGAGGGTAGAAGCGAGAAATGAGTGCTCCTCTCTTTTATTCCCTCCCCTCTTCCGTTCATCATGAGGAGTTTCCAAAGCATTGCGTCATTGTTTATGCAAGGTCCCAATGTCAGCACAAGCGATGTCAATTAAATAAATAAAGTCAATATTGACAGGCATTTCAAAGGCATGGTAGAGCTGTGAGAGAATGAAACACAGACTGAGCAGGAGTTTCTAAGAGAATGAATTGAGCAAACATGAAATCTGATGAGAGAGTAAGTGTACACTTGAGCATTTGTGTGTGTTGAATCATGGTGGGATGAGGTGCAAATTGTATGATGTTTCATGTCTGCCACTGCTTTGATATCAGTTCAACATCACAAAATGTGTCTTAGTTTTTATTTTCCATCTTTTTCAAGTTACTTTATAAATCTTTTGATATGCTCTGCCATATTATCTGCTGTGAAAATCACCCATTGCAACCAAATTCATCCTCTTGTTGAAATATAGATTTCCATGGTCATTATTCACTATCTTATAAAGTGTAACAGATGGCAGATCCAGTTTCTTTGTAGATATTAAAATATTCATCAAGCTGCCATTAATTCTTTGATTGTCTGGCTTGACAAAGGCCTTTTAACTTTGGTTAATTTCCCTTCAAAGCAGTAGGAGAGTCTCAATGAGTTATGACCATGAATACAGCTCTTTTCCTAAGTCTTTTAAGATGAAAGGCACCCTTTGCTCCAGTGTCAAATGCACCTGACCCTTTTTGCAGAAAGGCTTTTTAATATTAAATTGAATTTTTTTTGCAGATGATCTGGATTTAAATATTCAAATGTAAAGGGTATAAACATATTTATTTGATGATCACAAAATGATTTGAAACACTGATCAACACCCACATCAAGGCTTTTGCCTTATTCAGTTTTACAAACTGAATTGCAGTTAGCATTTTACTCACCCAGATATGCCAAGACTTACCATGAATCCAATTATCAGGATGTCAAGAACTGAGGTTTTGTCAAAGAAACTAGTATCACTGGAGGTGGGAATTAATGAAGTACCAACTTTGTACTGTTCAGTATAATGACAATATAAACAGTTTACTGTCAGTGGGATGGAAATTAGCTAAGATAGCTTATGAAACATCTGCTTACATCTTCTTGAAATCAGTTGCGTAAATCCACAAGGACCAGTAAACCTCAGCAGCAGCAGGGGTCAGCTGATCACAGTCTGTGCATTAAGAAAATGTACTGGAGCTCAAAATGGAAGTTATTGTTGAGATTCTTTTGCCCATGTTTTGCCACTAAACTGATTTTAGGGTTTCCCCACCTGGTGAATCTCACTTTAACCCCTGATTGTATTCATTTTCATGTTTAGGTGTAGAGGCAAAGCCATCTTCTATAATATATGCAGCAGAAAGAAGAGCTATTTGTTTCCTTATTGTATGCTCATGTTCTACATAACTAATTCAAGCTGAGTACATTCATTAAAATTCAAATTTAGACTGAAATAAAGTTTGTATGTTGTATATACTAATATAATTGATTATAATTTTATTACATTAATATAGCATGAGTTTCACAAAAATAGCTACTTTCGAACTTTCTTACTTTGAGTACATTTCAGAGCCGTTACGTTTTAACTTTTACTTGAGTAAAGAAGTTGACTGAGTACGTCAACATTTACTGGAGTATTTTCTAACACTTCCTGTAGGCCCACCTGTAGGCAGGAGGCGCCATAGGGGTTGGGTGCAATGTGTGTCTGGCGGCAGCCAGGAGCGGAGGCAGAGGTGGACCAATCCCCGGCTACCAAGACTGACAAGTGGGACATGGAACGTCACCTCTGTGGTGAGGAAGGAGCCCGAGTTAGTCCGTGAGGTTGAGAGGTACTGGCTAGATATAGTTGGGCTCACCTCAACGCATGGCTTGGGCTGTGGAACCAGTCTTAGGGGGAGATGGTGGACTTGGGTGGGTATCCTAGCATACCCTCGGCTTGATGCCAGTACCTTGGGGTTTTTCCCTGTGGATGCGAGGGTCCTGACTGTTGTCTGGTCTTATGCACCAAATGAGGGTTTGCCTTCTTGGAGTCCCTGGGCAGGGTGTCCACCTGGGGACTCTGTTGTCCTACTGGGTGACTTCAATGCTCATGTGGGCAACGACTGTGAGACCTGGAGGGGCGTGATTGGGAGGTAATGCCTCCCGGATCTGAACCCGAGCGGTGTTTTGTTATTGGGCTTCTGTGCAAATCACAGTTTGTCATAACAAGCACCATGTTTGAACATAGGGGTGTCCAGAAGTGCACGTGGCACCAGGACACCCGAGGTTGCAGGTGGATGACTGATTTTGTAATCGTATCACAAGACAGGAGGCCATAAGCTCTGGAAACAGGTGTTTGTGGTGGGTACCTAAACTTTTAGTTAGGGTGCGCTGGGAATGCCTGGCGTGCAGACAAAAACATTCTAACTCAACAAACACAGTTTGTTGCAGGAAAAGACTGAACATTATGAAAATTAAGTGTCTCTCACACAACCTTAATTTTAAGACTTAAAATGTATGTACACTTATATAAATGGCAAAACAGGCCATGATGATCTGGGATGTAACTGTGTAAATTAAGAGATTAATCTTAGTTGTTCAACAAATAGTGATTCTTGTCATTAATTAACTGTTTTATATATGTAAGGCTCTATAAACCTGCTTCATCATTGTCTCCTTGATGTCAAATCTTGAACTTCAAGCTTGAGCAGTTCCTTAAGCAATCACCTGGAATTCATGAAGGCTTTATGGATTGATATCTGAAAATGCTAAGGGAGAAGGGCAGGTACATGGATGATCCATTTTATAATCTGTTGTGTTCCACAGTGTCATAATGTGATAAAATAATGATGAATAATTACCTAGCTAATGGAATCAAAATTCCTAATTTGATTTCTAAATATAAAATGTTTTCTTTCCAAAACATACTGCCTGGACTAATGGATGGGCAAGTCGGAAAGGCAAAGTAAAGTGTTTACAGACCATTCAAGTTCTATACATAACTACATTTTTTTTAAATCAAAAAAATCAACAGGAATCAATTCAGTTGCATGTTTGGGAAAATTTTAATAACAGTTTAATTTCTATTTTTTTGCCATACTTTTTATAATTTTGCCTCTATACAGAACCACAGTGGATTTCATAATTCCTCATTTTCAGAGGCTCAAAAGTAATCTGACTATTGACTAACTTGGTTTAGCTATGCATTTCTTGCTCATGTTTCAACAAATTGATGGCTGGTAGCATGTAGGGCCTAGCTCAGAGAGCCTTACTTGGATGCCTGCTCTGGGCAGGATTCAGTTAAAACAGGGAATTTCTAACAAACCTTTCACCAGCAAAGAGACCCCAGGCACTTCTAAAAGTAAAATAGAAAGAATAATAAGCATAGTTTATTTACAGGATAAACTGGATAGAGGTCAAGATCATTAGGTTAGTGTTGAACAAACTCATTGGACATTTGACCATTCCAGAGTGGAAGCCAGTGCCACTACACAATCAATTTAGCTAGCTTTGTGTCATGATAGAACAGTCTTCATATCAAAATATGTGTAAAAAATATCTTCTGCTAGGCACCAGGTATACAATATTTGTAAAACACTGTATGTTACATTGATTTGTTATAGGATCAAAATAAATGCCCTGCACACCCCAAAATTCACTATAATATCAATTAACCCATTTTAGGAAAAATCATGAAATTTGAGATGTTGGTGTGTTATTTTAATAACATCATTTTTAAAATGCCAAGCAGTCAGAATGGTAAAAAAAACAAAACAAAAACAAAATTGACTGGTTCTTTTATATAGCGCTTTTTTACTCTACCTGAGTAGACAAAACACTTTATACAACTTTTCTTATTCATTATGGCATTGTACATTTTTCAATGTAAGTGCTTTCTATTTAACATTCACACATGTTCAACATATTCAACTCTGATGAACACACCAGAGAACAACTTGGGGTTAGTATCTTGCCCAAAGATATCTGACATTTCACTGGAGCAGCCAGGGATAAAACCACAAACCTTCCAATTAATAGAAGACCTGCTCTAACTTCTGAGCTACCGTCACCCCAACAAAATAGCAGAATCCTTAGTTATTCTGTTATTCAGTGAAGGAATAAAGAAGGAATGCACTGGCCAGCTCACCAAAAGGTGTAGAAAGTCATGGAAGACCTCTAACGTGGATGATCACAGGTGTCGTTTTAAGGACTTATTACTGGTTAAGTCTATGACCCACATGGTGCAAGGCCACTGCAGAAGCCTAGGTTCGATTTTGCCCTGGGGCTATTTCCTGCATGTCTTTCTCATTAGTTGTTATCCCTTTCCTTTTTGCTTTACTGTCCTATTCAGTGTTAAAGCACAAAGAAAAAGAAAATGTGTGACTGCAGAATTCCCAATATCTTACCAAGTCTAGAACACTCTTGATGAGATACAGATATCATTGTCAAACTCTATAATAAAGAGACAACATCATGAATCCAAATACGGACAGTTTGTCCAAAAATTTTGTGCCTTTGAAAAATGAGTGGCTATAAAATGTCTATAATCCCTAAATAATGATATAATGATAAATACCTGTATATATAGTAGAGGTGCAACGATACACAAAGTTCACGGTTCGATACTTTGGTGTCATGGTTCGATATTTTTTCGATACAAAAACATGTTCATGCCTTTTTAATTTGTCATTTATTAAAATTATAAATATATATTTTAACTCAAAAGTACAGTTTTTAAATGTAATGTTGCTGAAACAACAAAACTATCTGATCAAGAAATCACTCATCTTTGGAAAAGAGAGTTTATTACAGAGAAATGGCTCTTTCCAAAATAAAAGCTATACTATACCCTTCTTCTGGGGTATATTCTCAGCAGCATATTAAACATATCAGGTCCCCATAAGGAGAATCATGTGGGCTGTCTAAATGACTCGGGTAAAGTTTGTAGCATGCGTGCTTGTTTTTTTTGTCTACTTCCACTTGTCTTTGCACTAGGATGATGTCGGCGTAAATGTGCAGTCATATTCATTGTGTTCCCACTAGTGCTGTCAGCGTTAATCTCGTTAAAATGACATTAACGCCACAACGCGGCAAATCTCTGTTAACGAGTGCGTGCGTGCGGCTGGACGGCGTCAACACGTTAACGAGCAAACTGCGCTGACGCACTAGTTCCCACCAATGTAGTTGAGCATTGCGTGGCACATCCGACATACTGTTTTACTTTTGTCCATGACGCGCTTACCATCAGGGTCATACTTCACAT
>NW_005187476.1:2434568-2435855 GCF_000239375.1 Pundamilia nyererei | reverse complement strand
GCCGTCATTGTGGATGTTGGGTATCGAAGAATCCATAGGTCCCTCATCTTATTCATGTAACCGCTTCCGCCAGGGTTACTTGAGTAGTAGCATTCCCCTTGCTCATCTTCTTTCTCAGGTTTCTGTTGCCTGATGTATTGACTAAGCACACTGTCGGTTGTTTCCACCTTCCTGATGTACTCATGGATGTTTGTTGTCTCATCCTGCACACTTACCAGTCCTCAGCCTCCTTTCTTCTGTTTAAGGTATACTCTGGGTGCAAAATTTGGGTGAAACCCTCCATGCACTGTCTTGATGGCTTCTTTCTCCTCCTTTGTCCAGATTATTATCCCAGCAGGGTATCTGATCACAGGCTGGGTACAAATAGCCTGGATCGTGTTCTTTCCATTCAGCTGACTCCTCAGGACTTGCCTGACCATCTGCATGTATATGGTGGTTGCAGTTTTCCTAGCGGCGCCTTCGTGGTTCCCATGTGACTGTGGGATTCTAGTCACAATTACAGTCCAGTTACAGTTCTAGGCATTCCATGTGTGGGGGGGTTGATTTGTAGGCTTTCTTTTAATTATTCCAGACGGTGCAAGCATTGGACAGTCTGGTCTTGCAGTCTCGGGCTACTGCTCTGTCTACCAGGAAAACCAGCTCCTCTGGTTTTCCTCTTTGCTTTACAGTGTCTTTGCTTTGCAGTTTTTAAGGTGTCAAGTACGTTCTCATATTGTTCCCCTGCCACTGAGAGTATACCTTGGATGGTTCTATGGAGTAGAGCTGGTTTATTCTCCAGCCTTCTAGCTCTGCGGTATACCTCTTCAAGTGGCTAGCCAAGGCTGTATCTTTGCTGTGCAGCTTCTAAGGCATCAGGTATGGGCAGCTTGCTGTACTTCTTCGGCACTGTTTTAAAGTCAAGTCAAGTCAAGTGTCTGTATTGTTATTTCAACCATGTGCAGTGGAACACACAGTGAAAAGAGGCAGCTTTCTTCCAAGATCATGGCATTACATATAACAGACAATCAACACAGGACTACATAAGGTGCAATTGTGCAAAAATTGCAAAAAGCAGTGCAAAAAAAACAAAAAACAAAACAGACAGTGCAGACACAACAGTGCAATAGAAAAGCGCAACAATGACAGTGGGTTGTGCAAAAAGACTGAGCATTGTGCAAAAAATAACTTGATGTATCAAGGTGCGCAGGTGTGTGTGTGTGTGTCTGAGATTGTGCAGATTCCTGTATGAAGGTATGTGTGTGTGGGTGCCCAAATACTTATGTACCTTACTCTTTATAAAACCATTTC
>NW_005187476.1:2431816-2433645 GCF_000239375.1 Pundamilia nyererei | reverse complement strand
ACAGTCCTGAACCGCCACAACATGAAACAGGAAAGTACCGCAGTGTAATCCATTTATTTCAATAAAGCAACTGTATTCAATGGTAACTGTAACGGAATACAGTTACTCATATTTTGTATTTTAAATACGTAACGGCGGTACATGTATTCCGTTACTCCCCAACACTGGCAATAGTTAATGACAGGCCATAGTAGCTGGTTTGGCCAATGGGAAAGAAGGCCGTGCAGGAGAAGCGCTTGGTGAATCATGGTAGGTCCTCCAATAGCCAAAACCTACAGCAGCATAACTAACTATAAACTTTATCAAAAAGGCTGTTTAACTTTTGAAGAAAGAAAAAATTGGAGCTGGCTCAACAGGAGAGGAACCTGACAGCTGAAGCCTCTGGCTCCAATTCTAGTTTTGGAAACTCTAGGAAGAATAAGTAAACCTACCCTTAGAAAGCAAAGTGCTTTTGGTGGTTATAAGGTACTATGATTATTTATGACACAATATGCTTTCCACACTAGAGAACCAGTATACACAATACAGGAAGGAGATAGTGTCTGTGTCCAAGCAGGCTGTCTGGTAAGATTTTTCTAATAAATATCGTTTCAAAGACTAATTAAAATTAATATCACTTAGACAAATTGTGCTCAGTTTCCTTTTCGCTAATTAGAAATCTGCACTCCATAGAGAATCATTGATAAAACTGTTCTCTGAGAGGTGTTCACATTGAATCCTCAATTTAAGAATAAACTGGAGGATGATGGCACACTCTTGGACTGGGTCAAGGACAAACACTGGCAGCAGCATAGAAACAGAGCAGGTATTCATTATGCATGGGAATTGAATTTAGACTTTTATCAAATACTCATCTCCTGCCTCATGTTCGTCTTTTGTCTAGTCTAATTGCTTATTACACTTGCAGCTGACAGAGCATGGTAATGGTGTGAGGGACATGGGGACAGTCCAGCAAGATGAAGAGGAGAGGGAGGGGTGGAGACTGTATGGGTGAGCACCAAGGTTATGACAGTTAATGAACACTAAAATGGAAAATAAAGAGAACAAAACTTTTGTAACTAAATATATATAACCTACTAAACTGATAATAGGAAAAAAAATAAGGAAATTTATTTGGTTTCAATATTTGTAAATTTTGGTCAAATTTGGTGCATATGTGGTTTTGTTTTTATTAGATCAAGATATATAAGCATTGTGTTTGTGTTGCACTCAAACGAATACTTAAATGAATAAAATTCAAAGTGCTGTAAACACAGACATGCCCAACTCTGAATGCGCATGGAGACTTTCCATACATATTGATGAGGATACACTAAGCCCAAAAAGGTCACACATCCTCCCAGAGGTGAACATTGTACATTTTTTCTTCAAAAGTGGCACGGTTGAGGCAGTAGTTGGGTGGTGGAGTGAATGAGGACCAGAGTTGCAGACTGCGGTGGAGATGTGAGTGAGGTTTATTTGCAGTGCTCAATAACAAAAGGCGTTGGGCAGAACTAAACATGAACCTAAACTGGGGAAAACTAATAATAACTAAACACAAAACCATAACTCACAAAGTCACACGCAGGGAAAACATAAGGAGGTATATGGGGGATGAAGAGCTGGGAATGGAGATCAGAGTGAGGAGCAGAGAGACATAGAGATGACAAAAGACGCAGGATAACACAGATTTACACTAAGTAACACGTCAACGAACCGACAAGGAGCACAGACTGACACCCACTATATATATACACACACACAAGATAATCAGGTAATGGTACACAGGAGGGGAGCACAGGCAGTGTTGGGGAGTAACGGAATACATGTACCGCCGTTACGTATTTAAA
>NW_005187476.1:2425596-2431032 GCF_000239375.1 Pundamilia nyererei | reverse complement strand
AATCCAAAGTATTCAGAATACGTTACTGTCATTGAGTAACGTAACGGAATACGTTACAGAATACATTTTAGGGCATGTAATCTGTATTCTGTAATGGAATACATTTTAAAAGTAACCTTCCCAACACTGAGCACAGGTGATCCTAATTCACAAGACGACAGGAAGACACAAGCTGACACAGTGATAACAGACACAGACCTTCAAAGTAAAATAGGAAATTCACAAAGACAAACTCAGGGACACAAACAGAGCACAGGAGGGAGAACACTGAAGCGCTAAATACAAGAACCAAACCCTAAGCACTGATACAAAATAAGAATTAAACACAAAACATAAGATGACACCAGAATGAAACACAAACGCTGGGTCAACGACCCAGGACCATGACAAAAAGAAGAGCAATGAAAATAAGCCTGTGCTGTAATTTAAACTCCTATAATGAAAGCACACTACAGAGTACCAAATGTTTAGCCAGATTTTTTAAGGCTCTTTTTTGTGTGTTAAAAAGCTACTGTTGGTGTTTATTAAATAAGCTCAGCGTGAATTTTGTGACTGAAAGTTCTGGACAGGAGTTTCCCTTTCGGGGAATAATTTACACTGACATTAGCATGTCTTTTTTTTTTAAGAGTCTGATGTTTTTGTAATAGATTGTGCTAGGAGTGTTAATTCATTTTGAAGGAGAGGAGGAGATGTTATCAGAACAACTGTTTAACTGGACAGCTCAAAGCTGTGAGCTCACTGCCAAAACTTTTGCTCTGTCCTGCAGCTCTTCACTCAGTTCTCAACCTGCATATTTAGAACTGAGCCTCAAACATTTCGGCTCCTCAGTAATAGTGGTATTTTTACAAAACAGAGGTGAGGTTAATGGAAATAAATTTAAAATGGAGCACTGGATGGAAGAGGAGAAACCCAATACCTGTGTGCCTCAGGTTTTAGAGGCAACCGAGTTTTTTACAGTGAGCAGTGGTTTGCAGTGTTCCAGGCTTTTAGTCACATTTCTACACAGAGATTGATACATAATGAAAGTGTGACTCAGTGCCTCCCATTGATTTTCTTTTCTTTTTTTACTTTATTTTGTTTTTTACTTCTCTTCATTGGTGTTATTAAATACAATATGCACCTATTAATGAGGTTGATTTAGTATTACAGATTAATGCTTCTCCCCAGCCACCCCCTCCAACCTTTCCGGGGGAACACCAAGGTGTTCCCAGGCCAGCTGAGAGATACAGTGTCTTTAGCGTGTCCTGGGTCTGCCCCGGGTCCTCCTCCCAGAGAGACATGCCCAGAATATATCACCCTGGAGATGCCCAGAAGGCAACCTAGCCCAAACGATCTCAATTGGCTCATTTCAATGTCGCTACCCAAAGCTTATGTCCATACATGAGGGTAGGGACGTAGACCTTTCTCTTTTACGTTAAAAAGTCGTTGGAAAAGTCTCTTTTTAAAACTTGTTTTGTTAGTTTTAATCTTTTAACTTTATGCATCAAGCAAAAATGTAATTATATGCAACATTCACTGACTGGAAGAAATTAGTTTAACATTTTCTGCACATTCCAGCACATAAAATAAAATATTTTTTGTGTTTACACTCACTCTTTCAAATAGATGCAAGTAAAACACAGCAGAAAATAAATAAAGTCACAGACTAGCGGTCCTGTTGCTCTATTTTCACCTGTAAAGCAGGAGTGGGGTAGGCGTAGGTTTGCCCTGGTGCAGGTGTGCCGCGGGTTTCTATGTATTTCCCATTACGTCGTTGCTGCATTTTTTTTTCGCTGTAAAAAGAAGTTTTCTTCCCACGCACAACGAACACTAATGTTTTTGTCACTTTTTATGGAATCAAACTCAAAGTAAGGTCAGTACTTCCACACTTTAAATGCTGCACGCTCATACTCTCTCCCGTACTCCATATATGATCCATTGTTGATCTGCACACAGCTTTTGCCACGAACGTCGCACTTGCTTACGTCACTGTCATGAGACATTCTTGCAAAAAAAAATCACGGTTTTAGTAACGCAGTAACGCAGCGTTCCTACGGGAAAGTAACGGTAATCTAATTACCGATTTTGCAATAGTAATCCCTTACTTTACTCGTTACTTGAAAAAAAGTAATCTCTCTGCTCATGAACAAGACTTACTTAAACTCCTCTACTTTAGGCAGGAATTCGTCCTTGACCCGGAGTGGGCACTCGACCCTTTTCCGGCTGAGGACCATGGCCTCAGACTTGGAGGTGCTGATTCTCTTTCCCGCTTTACACTCAGCTGCAAACCACTCTAGCTCGAGTTGGAGGCTGTCACTGGATGAAGCCAACAGAAACACATCATCTGCAAAAAGCAGAGATGACATTCTGAGATCACCCATAAAGCCCTCCGCCACTTGGCCACACCTAGAAATTAAGTCCATAAAAATTATGAAAAGAATCACAGTTTCCAGTCCCCCTTGGAATGTTGTTGAAACTCTGCCAGAGGTGGGAGTTGCAGATCTTGCAGACCAGGGCCTCTGCAAGGCATTCCAAGTGCACCCTCACTATATGTTTAGCCATGCCAGGTCTGTTCAACATCCTTCTCCTGCACCTGATCCAACTCACCACCAGGTGGTGATCAGTCGACAGTTCAGGACTTCTCTTCACCTGAGTGTCCATAACATAGGGCTGCAGATCTAACGAGAATTAGAAAATCGATCTGCGACCTGTGGCCTACAGTGTCCTTGTCACGGCGAGGGATGGCCGGTACCGAATAGGACTCAGGTGCAGAAACCCAGAGCGGAGACAGTAGATGATTTAACAGTTTATTACGGTTAAGTGCAAGGGAAAAAGCGTGACAAAGACAGAAAATGACGAGACGTGGAGCCTTGGTGTGGCATGCCCAGGGGGAACGTGGCTAGGGCGAGGGAACGAGATGCGGAACGGGGCTGAGTGGGGAACAGTCACACTGAGGGAAGAGGATATAGGAGTTAGGCAGGTAGTGAAGGCAGCTCAGAAGTGGCCAGTATAAGAGCGGCAATTCTTACTTGCAGTTAGGGACCTGGAGTGTTTGAGAGGGGGGTGATGAAGATCCAGGGGAGGCTGAGTGGCGTGGAAATGCTGACCTGAGAGTCGGGGCTCCAGATGGAGTGTTATGGCAGGAGGGCAGGCAGGTGAGGCGCAGAGGGATTTCCAGAATGATCACTAGGTATCCTGAGTCCAGAGGTGGAGTGTGAGCCAGGGTGGGTACAGCAACTGTAGTACAAGAGAGTCGTGTTTAACAGGATAAATCACAGCAAGAATTTAACATACACGGCCTGTTACCAACATGTGTTGATGACGAACTGGCAGTGAATGAACATCGATGTGTGGTTTAAATCCCTCTGGCTTGATTGCCTGCAATAGGCTCCAGGTGTGCAGGAGCTGGCCCTGCCCAGGGGCGGATCCCAGGTCAGTTCAGGAGCCTAATGGAAACTCCAGCCACCCACCGTAGACCATGACAGTCCTGGTGCCATGTGCATGTATGAATACCCTTATGTTCAAACATGGTGATCGTTATGGACAAACTGTTGTTTGCATAGGAATCCAGTAACAGAACACGACTTGGGTTCAGATCCGGCAGGCCACTCCTCTCATGCCCCTCGAGGTCTTACAGTCGTTGCCCACATGAGTGTTAAAGTCTCTCAGTAGGACAACAGAGTCCCCAGGTGGAGCACCCTCAAATATCCTGCCCGTATTTGGCACATAAGTGAAATCGACAGTCAGGACCAATTCCCCGACCCAAAGACGCAGGGAACAAACCCTCTCATCCACTAGGAAAATCCCCAACGTACAGGCATCAAGCTGAGTGGATACTAGGACACCCACCTTAGCCTGCCAACACTTACCAAGGGCAACTCCAAGCTGAGACATAGTCCAGCCCCTCTCCAGGAGACTGGTTCCAAGCCCTGTGTTGAGGTGTAGGTTTTGATGACTTTAATAAGTACCTACAGACTCTCTAATTTGCTAAAATAAAACAGAAGTGCATGTAAACACATGGCACAGTAACAGTATTTTCATTAGCACACAAAAAGCTTAGGATTTGACAGTGAACAATGTTTTATGTTCTATGACGTACACATCATAAAGTTAGCTGTTACACATAGATTTCAGTTTTCAGTGGAACAGTTTGTAATAACACAGCTCTACTCTGGATAGATCCTGCATTCCATCAATAAATTACTGGGGACTGCATGTGGTCTTGAGGATGAACAGAAGCATTTGCTCTTACATCAAAAAAAATATTGAGTCTCTTTCAGCTACCTAACATTGATCTTAATTACCAGGCTGCGTTCAAAGAGAAAGACATCATAGTATCTTTGCAATTGCAACCTTAGTCTAATTTGCCCTTGTTATTCATTCCACATTTGTTTAATGTGACCATATGCAATTCCAGTTGTCTTTAATCATCAGCTTATTTGGTACATATATCTAATATACTGTATTTATAAGTAGAAGGAAACTCTGGAGAAACTCTCGGACGCTAAGCTACTTCTACTACTAGAGAAATAAATTTACATTAAAAACTACAAAGACTCACAAACGTCAACCAGTTTACCTTCCACTAACTTGCCTAGTATTTTCATGTAACCTTGAAATAACACAAAGTTAGTATACCTCACTTTATTTTGCAGGACATTTTATAATACGAAAAAAATTTAACTTCACATCATATACAGATCCAATATATGATTAAAGAAATGAGGGCATTAGTGTAAACTTTAAATTTCCAGTTTATCAAATGCCACTAAGCAGTCCTTACCTTTAAATAGAACCTCTCTTCTTTTTCTCTTGCCCTGTCTTTGTAAGTGGTCACCAGGTATTACTCTAAGGAGGGAAACCCTCCAAAAGATGGACAGAACAGTGGAACAGCCAAGGGAATAGAACAATATAAAACTGTAACTACTAGATATCATATATTGTTCAAAAAAGTTTAAAAGCAATTAAAACAGCCCTGGCCAGGGAGAACACACAGTAAAAACCAAAAAACATAAACACTAAAAGTCCAGTGGAGTCAGCCACAACGTTAAAATCCATTAAATTCAGAGCGGGGCAAGGAAAGCCCGGCGGCATCCCCAGCCGTCATGTCTCTCCGCTCCGGAGTACCCGGATGGGCAGAGCTCTCAACTCCGCCTGCCGCTTTTCTGTGTCACACCAGCACTGTGGTCTCGCCGTAGCAGATAGGGCGCTGTCCTACGGTGGCCCCTAGAGACAAAGCACGTACAAACTCCAAAATACTTGCAAACTCCAAAGCACATGCAAACTCCAGAACACATGCAAATTCCAAAACACTTGCAAACTAAAAAACACATGCAAACTCCAAAACACGTACAAACTCCAAAACACTTGCAAACTAAAAAACACATGCAAACTCCAAAACACGTACAAACTCCAAAACACGTACAAACTCCAAAACACGTACAAACTCCAAAACAC
>NW_005187476.1:2417218-2418535 GCF_000239375.1 Pundamilia nyererei | reverse complement strand
AGTAAAACACAGCAACTCATGCAAGATAAAAAAAACAAAAAAACAAAAAACTAGTTAACTTGTCCATTTCCACCCCGTGACATCTTTCTTACATTTCTCTCCATCTCTGAGGGAAGTTAGTGCTCACACGTTTTTTATCCCTGGAAAGGAATGGCAGGTGCATCTTTAGCTAGCAAAAAATACTGTGAACAAACTGCACATAAACAGTTTGTGTGTTTGCTGTTAACAAGGTTGCATTTGAAATTACCCAATTACCTGCCAAAGCACATTGCTCAATTTATGCCTTCTCCACTTCTATAGTACTAGCTAGATGCAAAAAGAATTGACCAACTTTTAGAATTCTGAACTACACATGCCATTCCAGATCATTCTGAACCAAATTACCCTTATTCTACTGCTATAAATGATGCATAAACTAAATGGTTTTGCCTTTCTTGTCTCTTTTTATGTAATACACCCTGGTGATGGCTACACCACCTAGGATTGTCTTTGTGTGTTATTGTTCCCTTCATTTACTCTCAGTAGTTTGATATTTTTAGGTGTACATTGTTGTAAAAATATTATCTTCCCACAAATGTGTTAAAATTAAAGCAACAAGCCTGTTTTGAAAATGTAAGGTGTAAATATCACAGATGATTTTTGGAAAAATGCTATCAGTAAACACCGATGGCATTCACTGACAGCATACCACATCCATGTTATCATTGTATAAACAGATAGTTTAGCATATATTAGCACAGGTATCAATAAAGGACTACCGTATTAAACACTTTTGCTAACTGGAGGCAGATGGACAGGCGCTCTGCAGGTGAGATTGAGCGTCTGTAGTTGTCTAGGCGGGCGATGCTTGGACCGACGCGGGACAGCAGCTCCTTAAACTGGGTGAGGGAAAGACGGTGGTATGACTGAAAGCGACCGTCATGCAGACGCAGCTCTTGGAGCAAGTGGTGAAACTCACCAAACTGCTCAGGCTCCTGGAGGACCTGATGGACCCAGGTATGAGGACGTGAGGACGTCCTTTACCCCGCTGCTCTGCTCTCCACAGTAAATAGAGAAGGGAGACTCTCTCTTCAAACACTAGATCGACAGCTGCCATCTTGCAAACATACCCTCTGGCACTACTTCCTTCCACATTTCAAATTCAAATTCAAATTCAAATTTTATTTGTCACGTACACAGTCATACACAGTACGATATGTAGTGAAATGCTTGGACAACTGCTCGTGACCTAAAGAAAACAAAAAAGGAAAAGGCTATGAATAAGATAGGAAATAAATATGAAAAATTAAAAAGGGTAAATTTAACTAGGAAGGAATA
>NW_005187476.1:2384036-2415266 GCF_000239375.1 Pundamilia nyererei | reverse complement strand
TCGCGGATGGTTTTATCCACCCACGGCTTCTGGTTGGGAAACGTTGTGATAGTCTTTGTCTCCACGGTATCATTTCCGCTTCACACGTGTGAAAATTGCATATTTTAAAGCGCGACCAGTTCGTGTTGGACACCCGTCAAGGTGGGAATGTACATGCAACCAGCTAGGGGCGTCTGCCGCTTTTTGGTCGCATCTATTGCGTTCGGTGTGAATGCACCATAAGGACAGCAACAAAGTATTTGTACTTCATTGCTTCACATTTCCACATTGCTGATGTTGCAGACATCTGCAGTCTTGGATAATGTTGCTTCCATAAAAACTGTTAATTTTTTTAGTGCTATATTTGTTCTTAACAAGAAATGTTGGAATTGGAATAGAGAACACATAAAAATCTCTAAGAACTAGAATGAATAAAACTGCTTCACACCTCCTAGGTGTTCGCCTGGATACCACACCTGAGTTCCCAAGTTAAGGACACTTTCCTGTCCCTACGAGCACTAGAGATGTGGAGAAGAGGCAGAGGGCAAGCATGGGAAAGAAGCAGTGCACTGTCTGTAAGATAATCACTACTTGTAAATGCCAGCAGTGCAATGTAGGCCTTTGCCTGCAGCTTGAAAGGAACTGCTTTTTGGAGTTCCACTGGGGACCTAAAACATCTGGACTTGCTTAGCAAAAAGAGACCCTCAGAAACAAACTATAGGGCCAAAGTTCACATATCAGTTTGTTTTGTTGAACACCAGCTCTAAGTTGTTTTCTGGCACAGGTTCTGTTCAGATCAATCAGGCATGCTTGGGGAAAACACTAAGTTTCACCATTATTTAGAGTGAACCCTAGTACTATCTCCAAATTGAGGGCCAAGCTCCAAACAGTGGATGTCAGATAAAAGCAATGAATTGTGAGTAAAAAGAAGATGACATCACAAGAAAGTTTCTTCATCAACCTGTCAGCACTTAGGAATTGTAGACAGTCCTCTACAGATTTACAGTCAAGATTTGTAAGATGAAATGGCTGAATGATCGCTACCTAGCCAATCCAGAACAGCCTATAGTCTTCAGTCTCATAGGCCATCATCATCGAGCCCATTTATGCCCTGGAACCTAAACATGTGAAGGAACATTATGCATGGAAATTACTCCAGACTCTGACTATGGCAGTTGGATAGTAGGGTTAAAGTATGGAGAAGAAACAAAGAATGTTACACTGTTTGCTGCACCGATAGGCTAACAGCTTTTGGCAGAAGCAGTGGGATGGTGTGGGATGTCATCTCTCTCACTAGAGGCAATCTCAGTGCAGAGAGATATCGAGATAAGATTCTGCAGCCAGTGGCAATGCAATATCCCAGACTGGAACTGAACTGTATCCTTCAACATAACAATGTTTGACCCCACAGAGTGGGGTTTGTCAGAGACTATCTCCATAATCTTGAAATGGAGAGGAGAGAATGGCCTGCCTGCAGTTCTGATCTCAACCTCATGGAAGAATTCTGGGATCAGCTTGGGTGTGCTGTTTGTTCCAGAGTAACCAACACAACCAGTTTGGCTGACTTGTGACAAATGCTGGTTGAAGAATGGGATTCCATCCTACAGCAGTGTGTGTCCAAACTGGTGACCAATATGAGGAAGAGGTACCAGACTGGGACTGAGCATGGTTCTTCTATATGCTCCTTGATAAATGAATAAATTGTTAAATTGACAATATTTTTTTTTTCTTCAGACCTCAATCATCCAATCCAATAAACAACTTGAACCAAAACGTAATAGCAGAATAAGCTTTTTGGCAGCGGCAGAGGAGATTTAGCAGGTTTTTTCATGGGTTCAGCCCACATACTCAACTCTGCTGCTCAACCTACAAATCCATTGCTCTTACAAACGCACCACCATTTAAGGAGACATAAAAAAAACTTTCCAACTGTATAAGATTATTGACAATCAAACAAACACAAGTTTCCTTTCCTTTTGTGCTAAGTATATACATCTACCTTTATCTCTCTCTGTACACACAAGCACATACTAATGATAGCCATATGATCAGAAAGATGAAGGGGTGCGATGATCTTTGTTGGAGGTTATTAGCATGTTGACCAGATGCCAAGCCACCTGCTACTGGACTTCAGAAAAAAAATCAAGTCAGTGCATACTGCAGAATCAACAAACAGAAGATAAAGGATTAATCAATCTCAATGCTTTAAGATAAACAAAATGCTGTAAAAGATTCAACAAGAGTCAAACTATTTCTTAAAATCCCCATCTATGTTCTGACTTGCATTTCAAGTTGCAGTATCACAGTTGGTGTTATGTCAATCGCCTTTTGTTTCTTGCATTTCAGACTATATTATATTATTATAGGGTTTTTACTATACAGTAAAGTGCCTTGAGGTGACAGCTGTTGTGATTTGGCAAATATAAAACAAATGTAATTGAATAGGGCACAACTAAGGTAGGGCTGGTGGACTTAAGGCTTGTAAGGCTTTTCAATTTGTTGGATAGGATGTGCCCCAACTACTTCTACTTCATCAGACTGCATTTACAGACACCTAGCAGAGATTCAACCAAACTGTAATCTAGACCACCTCCAGACGTGATCACATTTTACTGCCAGGTATAAGTAATGACAAAAAATGGGCAAAATACTAAACTTTTACAGTCACATTGAACACACTTCACAGGACTTTACATGGCACCTTTGCCCATTCATACATCTTGGTCAAATCTGGGACGCTTTTGTGGTTCACTATCCTACTCAAGGGCACTTCCACATGCACATTAAAGGAGATACAAACTGTCTTTATAAATGTATTTATTTATTTAAAAAAAAGAAAAGGTTTAATACATGTCTTTG
The DNA here is from genome assembly GCF_000239375.1 of Pundamilia nyererei. NCBI lineage: Eukaryota > Metazoa > Chordata > Actinopteri > Cichliformes > Cichlidae > Pundamilia > Pundamilia nyererei. The sequence goes on along the minus strand of NW_005187476.1, from coordinate 2,412,428 downwards.
TTAAAGGATGTCTTATAATGTGACTAATACAAGTAGTGGGTCAGTCTCTTGATTCTACAAACTGAAGCTTGTGTTGAGCTTGTAATTTACATGGTCAGTTGCAATATATATCTGAGAATTGGGAAGTGGTTGATCACAGCCATCTGTGCTTATGCTCATCCATTTGAATTCTTTCCTTTCCCATTAAGGGTAGTATTTGGGTTTCTTTTTTGGCATTTCAGGAGAAAAGTCTGCATATCTCCATCAGAGGACAGTTGTATAAAGCTGAGTCTCTTGAGCCCTTATCAACTGTTACATGATTGCATCTAAGGATTTTTTTTTCCTTTTGATTCTTTGAGTGGTACACAGCACTTTCAAAGCTGAAATCATGAAAAAAGCATTTGCTTTTATCCCAAGTGTTTGATTCTTAATTGTTACTATTGGGCTTATGCTCCAGAACAATACCAGGATAGAGAATGCATTTGGTTGTGTTTAGTGACAGGTATTCATATTCTCAACCTTTTCAGATGGAAAATCAATACATGCTGGTTGATGTGCTAAAATTATCTTGCTGCTAATAATGTTGCTATTGACTTTGTTTTTCTTTGTTTCATGACAGTCCAGTTTGTTATGTGATGATCAAGTTGTTTGTAGATACATTTCTTCGAGTTATTTTTATTTTATTTTATTTCATTTTATTTTTGCAGTTTTATTTTTTGTATACAAGCGTTATTCTGAATATTCATTCTTCACACCTTATTTTTTCTACTTAGTCCCCAACTGAGTATGCTCTGAGTGAAGTTATCTCCCATATGCTGATGACCCAGGTTGGCTCATTTATCCTATTCGGGAAGCAAGAGATTGATTGTGCCCGTGCCATTGCTGTAATTATACTGTCATCACTTAATCAACCTTATTGGATTCCTCAAGCGGTCGCAGTCCCTGAGGCTGGAGCTGGGAGAAAGATTGACTTTTTTGGACAGGAAGAGAAAGAGAGAAAGAGTGTATAAGAAAAGGACTACGCGTGAGAGAGAAAGGAAGAGACCAAATTAAGCATGGAGTCAATTGAGAGGCAAAGAAATGGGGGAATAAGGATGGAGAGACATCAAATAAGTGGACAATGGTGGTAAAGGAGTGCTACAGGCACATGAAGATGTCAACGATTACCACATGGGGACAGCAAAGTGGATCAGAAAGGGCTGTACAGAGTTGATAGGGGATCAGGTGGGAGGATATGGGTGAGGACTCAGAGTGATTGTTTCCTGAAGTCTGTGTCTGCCCCGTCAGAGAAGGAGTAACAAATGGTTTGGGTGTCACCTGGAAAAGCATTTTAATAATTCATTTGTCTATGGGGCTGGGCAGAAAGGGCTGCTTTGAAGAGCAGGACACAGATGGTCATCAGAGTGAAAGAAGCGTGCACACAAAACACACACACACCCACACATGCGCACACACATATTACACCCATGAACCCACACATATGTGCACAAAAAAGGCCTGTACTTGAGACTGGCTCATCACCTGGGTGCACACCATATGCCACGGTGGCTGAAAACCTGCTCTCTATTCCCATGCTGAGAATTACACACAAACACATGTGCTCGTGCACAAACACAACTCATTCCTCTTTTATAACTGTTCCACATTGCCACCACAAAGATCCTTTCTTGCATACTGATGTGCAATTGTGTTTATGTGGGCTTCCAAGATAAGAATTTACCAGCTGATAGAAATGCCTGCCAGTGCCTTCACCTACGCTCTGAGCCACACCAGTGCACACATATCCATAGTCCAATACAGGAAACACAAACAAGCAAGCATATACACACTGTGTATATGTAGACTGAAGATGATGTGATGACTGTACTTTCTGTCAATCCATCATTGTGTCAAACTGCCTGTCATAATGACACCCTTCTCCTTTTTGCGATTTCACATCTGACTACGTCCAAACCAAATACTGAAACAGCCCTTAAAATCTAATGATGCAACACCTACTGTAACAACCATAAAAGCTCTGCATCCCACCATCTTGTTAGAAAACATACCTGTGCCCTAGACACTAAAACAGCTGCCCACCTTTCATTCAATTACTGTACTGACTTTAATGGTTATGAGTTCTCCTTTTGTGCTTGGCATGCTTTATTCCTCTCCCCGTGTGGCTTGCAAGTGATTACTTCAAGGCACTAAAAGGTCTCATTGTGAGTTCTGCAGTTTGCAGACATACTGCAGATTCTTTGTTTAATGTGATACCTTAGGGGATTTTCATATTACCATTATAAAGAAAAGAGTACAAAAACATCCCTACAAAGGCTGTCACTGGTTTTTGTGGAACATTTGCAACCAAATTTTGCTGTGGTGCACAGCATTTGTGCCATATGAACAGTATTAAGATAAAAAAATGTTAAGAGGCAAAGGTGACAGTGATGACTGAAACTCGATGAAATAGGAAAGGATGACAGAAATATTTGCCTGCAGACAAAATGGTGAGTTAGCAGAGATGGGAGAGGAACTTTTAATTACAGTTTGACTGGATGGAAGACCAGTGGCTGGGAATGTAAACGCAGGATGACCCATCCAGTTCAGACAGAGGAACCACGTATTGATGGAACAGACTCCAGACGACAAGCACCATTACCCTGTGAATCGCAGCAGCAAGGAGAGGGCACAGAGGAGCAGAGGGGACAGAAGGGTTAGAGCAGAGATGTATGGTGAAGGAGGGGGAAAATGTGGTAAAATTATACCATACAGACTGAGAGTAAAGCCAAAAATATGACACACATCTTTACTTCGTGGTTACTTTCATACGGTCATTTTTAATTTGCAGTAAGTTAGTGGTGATGCAATTAATCAAGTGAAAAAACAATGTGATAATAATGAGATAATCATTGTAGTAATTCCACATAGTTTCTTTCAAAGGTGTCAAATACTGCTATGTTGTCAAAATGGCTGGCATCTTTTACTGGTGAGGAAGTGGTCTTCAGGGATCAGGGTCATGATTATAGTTTTTAACAAAACCCTTATGGCTGAGGTTCAGTTATGTTCAGAAATAAAAAAATAATAATACTCCAACTTGAGTCAGGATGAAAAACAAACAAACAAACAAACAAACTGACATGATTTAGACATGGTTTCCCGTTAAATAGTGGGAAATGTTTGATTTCGGTTAAAGTCAGGGACGTAATTTCCCAAAAAAAATAATCAGACCCAACCAATATAATCCCCCCAATAAAATTATGACTTATCTTGCATAAATAGGCTGTTGATTTTCTGTACTCATTTCAGGTATTACCAGCAAAATAGTTGCATGTTTAATCATCTGGGAACTTATTCAGATTAATTTCTTTATTTAGACACCCCCCCCCTCCCACCCCAGCCCCCCAATGTTCAGCACAAAGTTACACAGATGGTTAAAATACTTTAACTAAACTAATCACTTTAACCACCCAAGCGCGCTGAATGGTAAAGGGTAAAATAAATAATATTTTCTAATAGAATACATAAACCATGTAAGACATAACAAACTAACTTTTTACTTAAATTTTCTCTGTCTGCAGGTAGGGTTTTTCATTTGAACATATTTAAACTGTAAATCATTATTAGTCATTTGCTAACACAATAGCACTGTTGTATTTGTAACTGATTTATTTTGGATTGGTTATTTTTACGTTTCCACCTTCAAAAACACCTAAATACAGAGGTTAGCAACTTATTCCCCAAAATAAGTCTTCTTTTGGGTAGAACTTGTAGCTGCGCTCCACAGGAGCATTTCATGGATTCAGCAAAGAGACTTTTTCTGATGCCTCCTTGGTTGTCCTTGATTCTTCTTTTCTTCTACTCACTTTCTTATGTGACAAGACTTGTCATGAAAAGGCTCCCTGCATCATACCTCTTTCACCTGCACCAAACCTGTGACATGACTTGCACAAGCAGACAGAATCTCCATGGCGACAAAGTAAAATTTTAGGTATGGGGTAGGTGACAAGACAGCAGGGGAGAGAAGTGTCAAAGTCATACAATCAGCAGTGACAAGCAATCACTTGGGAGTATAAAGAAAAGCAGATCCTCAGTATAGAGGAGACAAGGCAGAAGAGTGATAGATAACTTAGGTGACGTAAGAAGGATGGTTTAAAATGCACAGATGACATGATTACAGAGGGATGAGGCGATGAGCCTGATGAGCTGTAATGGGTTATGATACAAAGGCGGGAGACGATGATGTGTCTGAATTTGAGTGAAAACTCAGCTGAATACTTGAAGAACAAAAACAGAAGAAGGCAAGAGGTAGTTAGCAGCAGAAGAGAACAAGGTGAGTGTACAAGATTGATTGGTGATTGCTCTTGGATTTTGTGGCAAAGAGTGTGGCAGCAATAAAGAGTGAGAACGAGAGAGTTGTAACGAAGAGGGAATATAAACTCCCAGATGCCAGGTATTTTTCCAACCGGGAGGTGAGACGACAGGAGTCTAATGAGTTCCCTCATAGCCAGGCGGGTTTCATCTTATGAATCACACATCGCATTCTCACATATATACACACACAGCTATGAACACTCACACAGCTGTAATGAATTACAGGGTTCTCAGCCTAAAACCTCAGCCCTGTACCTCATCACATGATGCGTGCATACATCATTTTGTGCAGCAGATCGATCTCTCCACGGCCATTTGACATGAATACACAAGAAATTGAAAGGTATGTGACATACTCCATCACCTATTTGAAATCCTTGACATCCTCCAGAGATGGCAAAATGGACATCAATATATTGATGTAGTCTAAGCAAAACCGGGAAGTCCTGCTTTGTCTTTTTAAAGCTGTTTGAGTGTGGAGTTCAGGTTCCTTTTGTCTGTAAATGTTGACATTATTGCAAAAATCTACATCAAGCTCACCTCAGAGGTGCACACACCCTTACCTTACACTGACAATTACCTTATCTTATAACTACAACTACAAGCAGGAAATTCAAAAACATGTAAATCAATTAGATCAGCAGTGCCCTTCTACTCATGGATTCTCTCTGTTGTTTATTTATTTTAATTAATTTATTCAGCATTGCCTATCAGTACTGAATAAAATAAACATTACAGGAGTCAATTATCTCCTTTCTCTGTCAGGAAACCAAGAAAATAAGAGTGATTACAAAGGGATAATCTCTCAGTAAAACATGAGCAAGATTTTGTTTGTTACGTTTCCAAATACTACATTTGCTGGTTTGGGATTAAATGTGTCAGCATTTCAATCCTATTGCTGTCAGCACATCAAGTTTGTACATATCACAAATACCCAAGTTAAGTACAGATACTTGTGTTAAAAAAAGCTCCCAGGTAAAAGCTGAAGTACTGATTCAACTTCTTTAGCCCAGTAAAAGTGAAAAAGTAGAGGCTCTACAACTTACTCAAGTAAGAAATTAAAAAGTAGCTCCTTTGAGGACATTTCTACCAGCTATTTTTGTGCAAAGCTAACTGAACCTTGTGCTATGTTAATGTAATAAAATTACTTCTTTACTTTAAATCCATCACATTATGGTAAACTAACCTGTTTATCCTGCACTAAAGGGTATATTAGTATTTTCATTCAACCGCCGACACAAAGTTGTATACCTCAGTTTCAAAACATGAAAAAAACAACTTCATATCATATACAGATCAAATATCTAAAAATTTTTAAATTTCTAAATTTTCTAAAATAATTTAGTTTTCATTCCTTTCTCTTTCTGGAAAATACAGCAGATGGGCCTTTAGCTAGCAGACGCAGTGCGCAACAGGCTGCGCAAAAACAGTTTGTTTCAAATGTTACGTTTGAAATTGCATCCCACTTAAAAAACATTACCATGCTCACTCCTCTTCAGTAGGGCTAGCTACATGCTGAAGTACCACGACCACAGTGTTTAAATGGTCTTTTAAATTATGCATAAATATCTCTTTGAATGTGATACCTCATGGCTGACTGGATTACCTTTTAAGTGTTACTGTTTAGGTTCAAATCGGTTTGACATTTAAAGGTGCGCAGTGCTGGGAAATAATAACCTTCCTCAGATATCTTAAACCAAAAGCAATGAGTCTGTTCTAAAATGTAAGAGAAAAAAATGTCAGAAAAATAAATACTTAAAGTACAGATACATGAAAAATCTACTTAAGTGCACTAATGAAGTGTTTGGACTCCATTACTCCCCATCTCTGCAAACACCTCATAGATTATTTTACACTAAAATGAAAGAAATACACATCCCACCAATGCTCTAAGAGCACTGCTGTCAACTTTTAAGTAAACCTGACTGAGCTTCTTTAGAAAACTGACCAGTTTAGCTTAAAGTTATGCGGCACCTCTGCACTACAGCTTGCTGAACAAATGCTAGTGTAATTAAATGGCAGGATGAGCCATTCTTGAAATACCTTTGTGCCCAGTTGGCAGTCATAGAGCACCACAGTCATATAGAGAGAAGCTGAAATGCAATCACAGTCGAGTCATTGAGTAGTCCAAAAAGAATTCCAAGTATGATGGTTTTTGGAAATATAACATACTTCAGACAAAAACGGGAGCAACACACCCAACGTTTGACACAAGGATTCCAATTGTCGCAACAAATTGCAGTGCACCCTCTCCTTGGGTTTGGCCTTCAGAACTCAGGATAAGATCTTTCTGAACCTGTGTATACAATCCATTGTAAAGCAGCTCTTCAGCATTTCATCTGTTCTGTTTTGTTTATCTGTTTCTCACATGCAAATACACTAGCAGCAGATGTTCAACATTCACATCCTTGCTGCTGAGCAGAGAAGTGTATGAAAACGCTCTGTGCCACCAGCGTGGCCTCTGCTGCTCCCAGTTCCACACCTGCAGTGTTGTGTCTTCACAGTCACATACACGTAAACACATATATAACACATACACCTGTGAACATGTCTGCCACATGTCTGAACACAACCTCAAATATCACCCAACAGATGAAAACATTTATTTCAAAAGTAGCTGAAGGTAGGACTCGAGTCACGCACAAACCAACGTAGTACAGAAATAGAGTCTGACAACAAAATCTCTCTAACCTCATCACTAACCCCAATCATCATTTAGGCCCTGTTTGCAGCACTTTAACTGTTACCAAGCATATACACTTCACACAGCTTTGCACACATCAAATTCACTTATGTTGATTACTTCATAGACACTAGACAGCAAAGTAATTAGAAATGAGAAAAACTACAGCAAATGCAAATTATACCAGCATATTTCTTTTTCTTCCTCGGGAGTCTAAACTCAAAACTGCTGCTACTTCTGTTTCTGCCTTCCAGCTGTTTATTTGAGTTGTACTGCCCCACCTCCCTGTCACTGCATCAGCTTGTCCATAGCCTACTAATAAAATAAGGAGAGATGCTCCCTCTGTGATGCTAGCACTAAATCAGTGTGGGCTCTCTCGCCACACTGACAACCCAAGCCTTCTTCCTCTTTACTATGACACTACGAATATTAAATTATGTCACCGCAGGGGCCACAAGCACAGGGAGTGTATGAGAGAGTGAGAGACTGACAGGAAGAAAGGAGTGGGGATTGTGATGCAGAGGAGTTTGTATTAAAATGAAACTATTTCTTTGTTAAGTTAAAAAAATAGACAGTGAGTTGAAGATAACATGATAAAGGGAATAATCTTCAAGAGAGGAGTGAGCAACGGGGATCATCAGCTGTGTGTAGCCAGATGGGATAGATCAAGCAAAATGGTGTTTATGGGATCAGGTGAACTGGTCTGAGTATATGGGAGGGAGGGACAGATTACCAGATAGGCAGAGCACTCCTGGGCCTGATTATCATAAAGGAGAAAGAAAGCGAAGGGATGAAGATTTTTAATGTGAATAGGGAGTGGACAGGAAGGAAATCACACAAGGGAGCTGTGAGGTAGAAATCAGAGAGTTACTGTTGCTCGGACAGATGACAGACAGCCAACCTTCAGCCAGAGATCATATACACTCACTCCTGCACTTGAATTACTGATATCTGTCTCTTCTGGTGAACATTTATGGGAATGTGTTTATTTCTCTATTCACAAAGGGATTTGCTGACTTTGGGGTGAGTTGTTATTCAAAGGGATAAACTGCAACACTGACATATTTCCTTTAGGTTATTTGGAGTAAATACATAAATAAGCATGTAAGCTAGTTTGTTTGACTTGTCCGCCTAAATTCCATGTGCTAAAATGAGAAAGACCACAGTCCAATGCTCTATATTTCTTTTTAATTTACAAAAAAAACCCTCTGTCATATAAGCATTGATTTTGTTTTCTGTTTAGATAATTTGATAATTGTGTTGTTTAAAAGAAGAACTTGATAATTTAGTTTTAGTAAAAAAGTAACTTTATTCATACACAAGCGCTGTGATGACATTACTTGCTGTGCAGACATTTTTAACATTGTGCCACTTCCTGGTGTGGGAAAAAACATGGATGATAATGTTCAACACAATCTGCATGCATCTGTGTTTAGAACATCATACAAGCAAGGTCAAAGTTAATCAATTTTACAATGGATATGCTAAAAGCCATTTATTACTAGGTATTTCATTTAAATACAATACAATACAATACAATTTTATTTATATAGCACATTTAAAAACCCGAAGGCACACCAAAGTGCTTCACAGTAATATGGAGAGTCAACGTAAGTCAATAACAGGGTACAAATCGGGCACAAGCACAGACAGGATAGAGGCACTAACAGACCAGGAGAGTTAGATAAATACAAAATCTGCTATCAAGACAAAAACAGCAGTAAAAATTAATAAAAAATAATAAATTTAATAAAATCTAATAAAAGATTTAAAAGTTTCAAATTTAAAAGATTTAAAAGGGTATTAACTGGTCAGGAAAGCCAAGTCAAGGCATTTAAAAGTGATGTTTTAACAGTTACTTTATAACTATGAATACTGTAAAAAAAAAGCACAACAGAAAAGATTTAATTTATGAGTTAAGACAACATATGCTGATTATTTTTGTATTGTTTATTTGCACAATACATAAGTTTGAGTAAATGGTCAGTCTTACTTCAACTCTGCGTCATCATTGGAGCTAGTTTAATTTGGTGTTTAGTCAGCGTTCCAACACACTGCACAAGAATAGAACCTCATTAAGAAGCTCCTTAATCTCACTAAGCTTTCCCTCTAAAATAATCCTATAAAAATTACAGCCTAGAGACACTCAAACAGCCTACTCTTATTTTGATGCAACCATATAATAGTAAGAAATACAGTTGGTTATCCAATAATTGAAACTTGTGGAATGTCTGCATTCAAATACAGCAACAGATTAGTAGAGGATATACAAATAGCAGCTTATAAATTTCACTTAAAGCCAAGATTAGGAAATATGAAGGAGGAAAACCCAAGACCTAAGCTCTGCTGACAATTAACAACCATATGTAGGCAGCAGCATTTTCTGAAAACACCAATGAATAACTAACTACACATAAATTAAAGTTTCTCAGTTCATACTAGTTAGTATGCACTTTTAAATCATGCACTTGTCAGTTAGACAAACTCTGTACAGGCCACCAGCAAAATTTTAATCAATTAGCATAGCCAAGATGAGCCTGACAGACAGTTGCACTGCTCAACAAGACCAACAGTTTATATTAGCATAGAATAAAAAGCAGCTATTCTACCTTAAATGAGGTCTTCCTTTTCTAGCCTTCTTCTACATAGAACTGCTTGCTATATTATTAAATTACATTGCAATCCTGGCACATTTCCCTTTCCAGTTTATCATCAGTTTCAACATAGCATTAAAAAAACAAAACAAAACATGAATTATTTGTCACTTGGTTGTGCTGAGGTCTGAATCACAGGGCAGCTCCTGTAATCACAAAGAGAAAACAGTCATCACAAAATGTCAAATGGGAAGTTTATCCAGTCCTGATTCAGTCATGCTGCAGAAAATACAACAAATATAAGGAGGTATTATCGGCAGTGTTGTAATTAGGACAATATATATCAGTGGTTCATGTTATTTTTTTCAAAGGATGTAAGCTGTACGGAGTAGTGCGCATGTACATTTTTGAACTGTAGCTCATTAAGAATAATTCACACTGTTTGGATATTAACCTGGATATAAAAAAAAAAAACTCTTAGTAAAAAATAAATAAATGTAAAGAGTATGTGCTGAACAACTCCTAAGTGGAAAAATGTAAGTATAAATTTTGAATTAACATACCAAATTTCCTCATTTGGTTTTAGCACATACTGTGGATCTGGAAAGATATTGCAATGCCTCAGAATTCTACCCTTCTATATCCTGTAATGACAAAGTGAAGAAAGTTGCTTGAAATTCTTAAATTTTAAAAAGAATAAATAAAAAGCAAAACTTTGTTGAAGCACTATGTATTTTTGTGCAGTTTCTCCCATTAATTGTAAAACATCCAAGCTCCATCAGGTTGGATGGTAAGTAACGCTACACAACCATTTTTGGTTTAGGTTTAAGTCTGTCTTCATTTATGTCGGAAGTGATAGCAGACCTGTACGTTTTAATTTTTTAAAGAAATCCCTCAATAAGAACATGATATATTATTTAATCTTAAAAATTATTTTTGGAGACTTCCTGCATGCCACTAGAGGAAGGCCATGTACCAGCAGTGGTACGCGTACCACAGTTTGAGAACCACTGAGCTAGAAAATAGAAATTATATTACAGGCAGTTTGTGAGTGAAAAATACTGTGAGAACATTTTCGGTCCTCTCAGTAATTCATCTTTGGTTAATACTTTGTGAAATCCACCATTAATAAGGGATCGTTGAAGTGCATCATTTTTAAATATAGTGTTACTGTCCTTATACGTGTGGAGAGAACTGCTGTTTGAAGATGTTTAACATTTAAGCACAGTAGAGTGATTGCTTTATTCAGGGTAAATCCATCCATGTACACAAATTAGCTCCTGAACACTGGCTTTCCCCGATAGCTGACTGCTCATCTTTGCTAGCTAAGGATGTTAATTACTGAGTAGCTGTATGAGGACCGCAAGACAGTGGTGAGTCATGCAGTACCGGTGACGGGGAGCAGATAGAAAAGAGCCTGACGAGGCAGAGGTATGCATAGAGAGAAGAGGATTGAAAGTCAGCAGAAACAAGCCAGAATAAGGGCAAGGGGCACGGGCAGTAAAGATGGATGACCTGGTATCAACCATCCAAAGCACTGGACAGGGCACAAGACAGTTAAAGTAGAGAGTGCAGGGTGAAGTTTGTAGACAGTGTGCTTGGACTTCTGCAGAGGATGGATATTGGATATATTAGATGAAGAATTCTGAATATGGAGCTACCAGTAAGGGGGGGAAAAGGAGGCAGAGAAGATTCATGGACATGGAAGGAGGAACTGCAGAGTGTTGGTGCAACAGCAGAGCATAATGGGAATCGAGTGAAATGGAGGCAGATGATCTGCTGTGGCAAACCTTAAAGGAAACAGCTGAACGAAGAAGGTATTGCATTATGGGGGGAGTGTATTTACAGTTCTAAACATCTGGTTTGGTTTGATTACAGTGTATGTCACTTCCCACTGTGTGGCGACAATGATTAATTTTCAGTTAATTACACTTGTTACTGACAAATTTCTATGAAAATATCTACATTTGATGTTCTTGTCATTTCTACACCAAGGAATCTTGGAAATATTTACGACTTTTCACTCAGTGCGCACAATCTGTGTCATTTCCTTGTTACTGTCTGTGCGATGGCTAGGACAAAAAAAGCAGCACTAAGGGCTAAATCACACAAACTTTCACAGTAATCCAAACAAGAAGTTTTGAGAAGCAGCCTCTTGACTCAGAAGTGAGCAAAAGTGATATGATTTGTAGTTATTTTTCATTTTGGTATGTTTGGTTCATTTTTCTTTTCAATTTGAAACTGATACTAATGTATTTCCTTTAAATATCTGTGCTTACTTTTGCTTTCTTAGTAAGGGATGGAGCCATGCTTTTATGTTGGTTATGCAAAATTCTGATTAAACATTTTTCCAGCCTTTTATTGTCATTTATAGTAACCTTCAGTACTGTAGCCTAATTTTCCTGTTCTTAGCTGGTGAGTAGCATCCAGTCTAGTCCTCTACTGCTCTTACTCATCTGCTTCAAGGTTCAGTATGCTGGTCATTCAGAGATTCTCTTCTTTATAACTTGTTTGGAACAAATGGTTATTCGAGTTACTGACTTTCTACCAGTTTAAAGCAAACTAGCTGTTTCCCTCCGACCACTAGTATCAGCAAGGAGAGAACTGCTCACTGGATATTTTCTCTTTTTAGGACCATTCTCTATAAATCCTTGAGATGGTTGTGTGGTAAAATTCCAGCACTTCAGCGGTTTCTGAAGTACTCTGAACAGCTCATATGCCACAAACAAACAGTCAAATAACTGACCTTCCTTCCTCCTTTTACTCAATTTGAACTTCAGAAGCTTGTCTTGATGATGTCTACATACCTAAATGCACTGAGCACATAGACAACCAACTGAACAGATATGACTTTTGAATTGTCTGGAGATTGCACATAGCCAGTATCACAGGTAAAAGATTAAAGGTTTTTATATAATGTCACAGAGCTTCAAAGACATAAAACATTAAACAGAAAACATAAAAATAGATTTTAAACTTATTTCCATGTTTTTTCTGTATTAAAATCATTAAAACGTACACATCCATATTTATACTAAATGCAAGGGAAGTCTGTACATCTGAAATAAATAGCTGTGTGCATCGTCCATGTATTTATGAGAATAAAAAACATTTTTTTCTGATAGTGTTGTCACATACTTTACCAGATGCTGTAGCTTGTAGACTACTTTGTTGGCTTAATTGAAACACCTCAGTATAAAAAACACACACATTTTGACATTTGTTGCTGTTATTGATTAGTATAGGTAATCTTTACTATATAAATGGCTAAAGGTTTCCTTGTGTGCCAGTGGTAGCTTGAGGTTTCTACATGTGTGAATTTAGATGTTATTTCAACTGTTTGTGTGAGATGAAGACAGCTAGTATCAAAAATATATAATCCACTATGGTAACAGAAGCATCAACTAGCAAAAGCCAGTGAAATCTTTTTATCTCACAGCAGGTCTATAACGGAAAACCTGCCCTTGTGGCTAATCCTGCTTACATGGAGGTCTTTAATTTAAAGCCATGAAGCATTAAAGTAGTTATAGAATTATTTTCACCATTTGAACCCGTGTATCGACAGCAGGTTGTCTTGGCAGACATGATAGGTTTAAATGGCCAACTCAGTAATTTTATCTGTTTTAAGACAAATAAAGTAACCGCTTAACACAAGGACAAACAGCATCAGAGTTTGGCTGTGGATCGGAGAGGAGACAAGCAAGAGACCCTGGCATGTATTTTAATGAGAAGGCATAGACACTACGGTAACTAAATGGTTAATTTTATAGATTCCACATGTAGCTTACATGACAGTGCTTTCATTATTATTATTATTATTTTTACAGAAATCTTCTTCCCATAATAAATTTCTATTGTAAGAACAAACAAAACTTTTAATAATTTATTTTGTTGTTAAAGTGTGATGTACAGCTAGGTACTTTTTCTAGCCTGAAGGACAGTGCCTCACCGTCATCTCGGTATCTTTTAAATATAAAATAATTCAGCAAAGTACACAAGACCCACTGCAGCCATTAACCTTGCCCAAGAGGAAGGCCACATTATTATGCCCTGATTGATTTGTACCTACACACAATGTAACTATGACAAACAGAACTACTATGTATGTCTGCCATCACTGTACTGTAATCACCCTATCACCAGCTTCCGCAAAGGTCACAGTACTTAACAAATGTGGTACCTTGACAAAAAATGAAAACTGCTATGAAATATATTTTGTTACTGAATGAGGATAAGGAATGAATGTGAGGTAGCCTTTCAGTTATTTCCATAAGAATACTGTACAGAGTTTCAAAAGAAAAGAATCTCATGTATTCTGGGTTATCCAATGTGTTGTAAAAGGGTGGTTTTCTGAATAGTAAGTCTTACTTGTAAGTGATATAGACTTCATTCAATACTGAAGTGATCTACCATATACACATGCAAGTGAAGAATTTTTCCAATGCATGTCCACGTGTAACTGTGGCCTTAGCTTTGTTTAAAGCTGCAGTGGGTTAGAGACTACAGTAGTAGAAGCTTCTCTTTCCACAAAAGCATCAGCCCATGCTTGCCTGGTGCTAAAATGAATTCAGTGTTGCATTTTTGCTTCACAGAGGATTCAAAATCCTGTATTCCAGGTAAAAGTCTTGTACCAATCATGGCTTTTTTTTCCCTATATGAACACATTTGCTCTCAATTCTACTACTCACCCGAAACTACCTGTGACCTCCTGTTACAGGCTTGATTTTCTAAAACCTGAAAACAGTGCCTAGAATACATGCAGGAATCTAGTTTTTGTCCAATCATTTGCATTCCAAAATGCTGAAAGGGTATTAAGTATTAACTTGTTGCCTACTTACTCTCTATCTCAAGTGTAGTTTTTGGTTTGAATTCATTTTTATGATGGAATTTCGTGCAATCTGTTCATACATACCTCGTGTTTTTATATTTTTTGTAAAAGGATAAAGTTGACCAGAGTTGTTTTCGTTGTCTGTGTTGGTAATGTTTTTTTGCAAAACACGTTAGTCTAGAATTCTTAAAACATGTTTATTGTATTTTTGTAAGTTTTAAAAAATCTACACAGCATAACAAGTGGGTGGCTGATTAATTGGTCTTGACAATTTGTTTGAATTACATTTTCATAGTTGCTATATCATCATTTGACTTTTTTCACCTTCACAGCAGTCAAAATAGCTGTAACAATTTACAAAGTCGTCCTGAACTTGTTAGGAAAGCAGTGCATACTTGTAGCAGACCCATTTGTATAACTAGAAGACAACATTGTTAATTTGGAAATTTACCTGAGGAGTTTATTTACTGTTTAACTCCGTGTTGGTCGCTCTCCACAAGCTCCTGTGGGAAATATCAAGTTATTAGCAACTAAATGATTCACTATGAAGAAGCACTATTAAGATTTTTTCAGAGTTCTGTTGCTGACAACTTGAAATTTGGATGCTCTGTCTGGAAGGTTTAATATACAGTGACCATGAGACTGCAAGTAAAGAAAATACTAGCACACAAACACGCTAAAATGGAATAAAACCCAACAGAAATAGGAAACAAAACACAGCAGATGTTAAATAAAATGCAATACAACTAGAAAAAAACTAAATAAAGTGAAGGGTTTTTGAGGACACAACGTGACGAACCAACTGTGATACTTTGACCCATTTCGCCCAACTGGTCGGTGGCTGCAGATCGCGGCTCCATCCTGAGTCTGGTTTCGCCCAAGGTTTCTTCCTGTTAAAAGGGAGTTTTTCCTTCTCATTGTCGCCAAAGTGCTTGCTCATAGGTGGTTGTCTGATTGTTGGTATTTCTCTGTATTATTGGAAGGTCTTTACCATACAGTATTAAGCGCCTTGAGTTGACTGTTGTTGCGATTTGGTCGTATATAAATAAATTAAATTAATTTAATTTAATTTAATTTAATAGAAGTGACAGAAACCAAAATGTGTGAAAGACTTGGCTGAATCAGACCTAAAAAAAGCCAATGGTTCATCAGTATTGTGAGGGAGAAAAAGATTCAACATAATGTGTTGATCACATAATTCATATAATACTGTAGACACATAGTTTGCTTTTAGCTACTTACTGATAGTCTGCCAAAGGTAGCTGTTCCATCACAAAAACCTGTCCTCTTACTTTGGTGATTCGTTTTATCTTTTCTGCTTTTTGCAGTGTTTTTTTTTTCTGTTTCCTTCTTGTTTTATTCACCTCTGATGTTTTGTGTCATTTTGAAGCGTTTTTCTGTTTCCTGGTGTGTTCTTGAGTAGCAGTCTATTTGACCTCCCGAGACATGTTATTGAGAACTATCAGACTGAAGCAGTATTTTAAAGGGGCCACAATGACAAAATAATGAACTTCACAATCCTTCAGTTTGACCATAATATCAAAGTGAAGTCATGATTCTGTAGGTTATACACTTGCAATGCCTTCTAAATTGATATGTAATGAACTAGCTTACAAGCTCTTTACTGTAATCTTATCCTTTACAAAATATGAGTATGATATTGTCAGTTTAATAATTTCCAGTGTACTTCATAGTATCCGGTCATATTGCCAGCCATCCCTCAGACACTTTAAATTGCCACAAGCAACTCTGTTGAATTCTCTGCAGTGTTTTATGCAGAAATGCAGCAGTAAAACATACAGAATTCACACTTGTTAACCTTGTCTCATTCAGTTTTATTCCATTTGTGATCACTCATCTATAACCTGAAGCAGCCTCTAATATAAAAAGGCCACTGAGATGTTGGGAAATATGATGCACTGTAAAATCCCTTCTAATGGAACATAAACAGTGATGCTGCTGAGATACTTTCCTGGGACAAGCAGCTCTAAAACAATGGCCTCATAAGAAAGTTGATGTTCTGTATATCTGCAGTTTTTATATGTGTGTGTGTGTGTGTGTGTGTGTGTGTGTGTGTGTGTGTGTGTGTGTGTGTGTGCGTGCGTGTGTGTGTGTGTGTGTGTGTGCATCAAATCTTTTAGGCATCCCAAACATTGTGGAGGGATGTTCAGAAATTTGAACACATACAGTGATACAGAGGGAAGTTAAGAGGTATGTCTCTTTCTGAATGCCTCTTTCTCCTCACATTTTCATTTCTAACATTTACATGCGTTAATCTTCACATATACATTTCCGATGTGTTTGGTGTCACAACCTTTTCTAGTCTATCGCTGTTCCAGCTTCCGTTGTTGCTAATGTGACTGTGAGTGGTAAGAAGGCAAGAACTGTGAAGTGACTCACACATAAGTATCTTTAACAATTTTCAGCCTAGCGGGTAGGTCTGCCAATATGTCAGTGGGGCTGGCACCCCTGATGGGCACACATCATTGATATGGCCACTGTCTCACTGGTTTTCCACCAACACTCTAGTGTGTGCATCTTTGAGTCTGTGTGTGCGCGTTCTGTCCATTTTCTACTGAAGGGGGGTCCCAGGGGTCTCCGTCTCTGAGTAAGAAATGACAGAGACGACAGCTGAATCACTGCTCCGTCCTTCTCTCTCTCCATCTCACGTCCCTCATTCCCTCTCTCATCCGTCTATTGACAGGTCTGCAGCCACAGCACCCCACACAAAATGAATCTCAATGATCCAGCACGCATCAGAAACCATTACCTGCACAGCACAAATGTACACTGTGAATATAAATCACCTGCTGTGGGTGTCACTGACCATGTGAAACACAGATACATGCTAAAGTCCGAATGCCAAATATCTCCTCAGTGCACCCTGGTGTGCCACTCCTCTGTCAGTCTCAGAGAAAATAGGAAGATCCATGCACAATGAAGCTCATGAATTATCAGCTGAGCATGAATGTCAACTATCGTGACCACATGTGTATCCATCATTCTCATACGCTGATATGTCAAAAGATCAGGCCTTGCTCAGAGGGCCGTGTCCCTGTGAGTGATATGTGTGCAAAGCTCTTGTCATTTATACATTCAATCAGTTATCCAAATAACATAAAAAATGTGGGATACTCATACATGCTGCAAATTCCCAGAGGTGACTGGCATATCTCTCTGGACTGCTTGCACTGTATATCTATTTGTCACGTTGATAGTAAGCATATAATTTCATCACGTTTCCCCTGCAGTCGCGTTTGATTGGATACATCCAGGTCAATAAATTTCAGTTAAATGTCAGGGCTCAGTGGAGAACAAACACAGCTCACATCATTCATAATTCCATGGATCATGAGTAGATGTTTCTACATTCCAGTGGGCTTTTGTTTTAGATGCTATGCTTTTTGTTTACTAGCTCACACCATTCTCATCACTGTAATGCCCATACGCAGGGGAGCAATATCACATAATGCACAGACTGTGATGGAGTAATAATAAAAAAGCCTGTGTTATGTGCTACCTTTTTACACATTTTGCATGTTTGCACATGCCCATTCAACTAAAATCAGTACAGATATGAATGAATGAATAAATGATTGAATTCTATTTACATATTTTTGTAATTCATCTTTCTTTTTTACCAAGGAAAGTACCAGCTGGCCACATTTAACCTTGAATTCAGCGAGGAATAAACATTACCACATGCCTATTCAGTTCAGAAAGCTGTAAAACTGTGTTTGGTTTAAAATTATTATTATTTTCTCTCAAGAGCAATTACTTCATAATTCTCTAGAAAGAGGCAAAGAAATAAAACAACTGAATAAGGTTTTTCCAGCCGAAGCAAGTATGAAAATATGTTTCCAAATAAATTTCAGATGTAGATGCACTTTTGGACCAGAACAGATTTATAAGTTTATATATGCATAGCATGGTGCATGGTGTGGAAAGGGATGGGGTGGGGGGGGAACTGGGACTGCAGAGTTTAGAGTTATAGCATGCAGATATGGATCAGTTTTTGGAATGATACATATTCATAAGGGGGAAGGGATTGGGGTCAGCAAGTTCTTTGGATTGTTTTCGGTGCAGGCATTGACACTTGTGTGCAAACTTCTAAACATGCACACTCACACAAGATACAAAAGGAGCAGCACTCATGAACACAATTCTAAGCATGTGGAATTGGAGTGAGAGGACGCCAAGGTTGTGTTTACAACAGAGTTACATAAATGTCTGTTTGGAGGTTTGCTTAACCTAAAACACATCTCTAAATTTTTCATCATTCTAATCTATAATGGCATCACTCTCATTAATCACAGTGGTGTTAGGCAACAGTCTACAGTGCAAAGCTTACTGCTAATCCCTTCTCACATGAAAATGTACTTTTTCACTTCCCTTCTGTCATTTTTTTTTTCTCACACACTCTTGCAACCGTTAGCCCTCTTCCAACCTCCAAGAGCCCATCACCTCCTGTTACGAGCCTGTGTAAATTGAATGCTGTGAATCAGGGCTGGCTGTTACTGCATGTGACTGGAGGGAAGTGGGGAGGAGAAAGGAGAGAAGGGGACTGTATGTCCCTGCAGCTTTATGGGCCGGTGTCTCACCATGATATATCACCGCCGGGCGAGATAATACCATCATGTACAGAACTACCTAGTATGTGTATGTGTGTTTGTTATGTACTTAACTATGTGGTGATCTGCTTGCTGCTCAGCTCCTAATAAGGGGCATCTGCTGCTGTTTTATAGTATGGAACTGCAGACGAGGAAAGGAAGAGTAAAAACGCCATGGAAAAAAAGCAAAGAGGTACTGCCCTCTATGAAGGCTTTTGTGAAAACAGGAAAAAAACATTAACTTTTAGGACTGTGTGAGGATAGGGAACTGGTAGAATGGGAATATAGCAATGCCAATGTGAGGTAGCGTATGTGACAGAAAATGAGTGTTTGGAGGGTGAGTTAAGAGAGAAAATGAGATATATAGAGAGAGAGAGTTGCAGAGATGTGCACACAACCAGTGAAAGAGAGAGAGAGTGATAGAACGAGCAATGGTGAGCTAGAGAGAGCCCAGATGAGGGAGTTGAGATGATGGGCTGGCAGTTTCCAAGCACCAGGCTGTTTTTCAGGGCTGTCAAGCACATTGTGAGGCATTGTTTGAAATGCCCAGGCTGATGGCTGACATATTCCCCATGAATCTAGCATGCCAGGCCGCTGTCCACTACACTACACTCAGACACACATAAGCCGACGTGCTACATGCTTCTGTTTGTGTGTGTGTGTGTGTGTGTGTGTGTGTGTGTGTGTGTGTGTGTGTGTGTGTGTGTGTGTGTGTGTGTGTGTGTGCTGGTCAGTGAAGGGTAATTGGCAGACCTTGGCCCATCAGTGTGGCTTGGTTGAAGAAGGTTAAGAAAAATGGGAGGCATTGGGGGAGGGCAGTTGTAAATTCTGTCCCACATCAATGTATTTCTGTCAGTAGCACTCCGTTCTGGTGGTTAACTATTACCTCTGGATTGTGCGCACACTCTCATGTGCACACACCAATGGCCAGATATGTATGCACTTACCCATACACATACACAGCACGCAAGTGAAGGAGCACTCTACTCAAGCAGAAATCCATAACTCACATGGGTGCAATCAGTGGTCACACACACCGGGTGAGTTAGTGTTTAATCTCCTCACCAGCAAAGATCAGAAGTGCCTCATACAGCGTCACATCCAATCCATAGAAGTGGACATGTGTAGAAGGAAGAAAAAAATCTTTTGTGGTTTCTTTTCTTCCCCTTTGTTTCCTTTTGCTCCCCTTAATCCTTTTCTTCATCCTGACTGTTTCCCACAATCTAGCTCTCTGTTGCATTTCTGTTTCACTTTATTTCTCTTTATTGGCTAATGATGTTTCAGCTCTTTGCTCCACCTCTTTCGTCTCCTTGCCCTTCTCTTCTCTGCTCTTTTCTTTTCCATTTCAATATTTCTCCCTTTACGCTCATCCCTTCCAAACTTCCCTTTCCCTTTGCCACCTGTACATTTGTTCCCCACATCCCTTTCACTTCATTTTCCCGTCCATTCTCCTGAAAGATCCCTCTGCTGTTGCTTTTGTAGCATTTTTCTTTCCTGTCTTCTGCTTTTTCTCTTCTCCCCCTCCTCATTTCACCCACAGCCATAAGGGGACAGCTGTTGGAGACAGACCTGCAGAAATAACTGTGTTACTCTTCTAATCAATAGCGCCAGGCACCAGTGGCTACCGCCCGGTCCTGTCCAGTGTGTGTTTTTGTGTCTGCGAATATATGTCTATGTGCAGCTGTGGCTGTGTGTGCCTCAGTCCTCCGCCAGGAGGCAGAAACAGCAGATAACCAAATACATATGAGCCTCCGCCATCAGCAGAGAAAAATACGATTTAATGCAGGTATATCCCTTCCTCTCACTGTCCATCCACTCTTCTGTCCTCTTTTCTCACTCTGTCATTCCCAGCAGCTCACTGTAATTTCAGGAAATAGAAGATGGGGTGAGACTGAACAACAGAGTTTGTCAAGTGTGATTTTAGCTCACATAACAATGAGCAGACTGAGGAGAGGCATTTGATAATTAAATACTTCATCCTCTGTTTATTTTGGATACTAATATACCTCCATCAACACGTGCACACACATTGTTGGGTGTAGAATTTGTTTTCCTAACAGCAGGCCACTTATTAAGTTGTGTCCCTGAATTTTGAATTCTGTGCTGTCTTAATGGTAAACTTTCCATCATCTGTTCTTTGATATTTACGTGTGGGACTAATAAAGGTTATCTTATCTTATCTTATCTTATCTTAACTGTGTTTGTCATTATAAGCTCTGATGGAGGAAAATGTGTGTCTGTGTGCATGCTATGTACCTAATATAATGTGTTGAACATGCAGTGTCCGAAGAGCTGTTGCACTCCAAGAGGATTAAAGTGACAAATACTCATTCTTTATTCTTTCTAAAAACCAGTTAACTCAATGGCAAAGAGTTGATCCATCTGTCATCTGTAACCTCCCCACCAAGCCCCGCGTCTCTTTGCTGTCTTTTTCCCTTTGTCCATTTCTCTTCTCTGGCTAATGAGGATGTTGCCTACCGGGAGCCATGTTTCTCCTCGCAGTTTCTTCCAATGCTGTTGACTGAAAATTTACTATTTTTTCAAAGTGCTGCTTAATGGCAGTTGGCAGTTTATTGGCGGTAAGGGAGAAATTGATTGCTTTACAATGTGGACTTGTGACGATTTCAGTTGTGGAATTCACTTGTTGAGGAAGAAAAAAAGAAGGAACAACGAAGTGAAGAAACTTAAGCCAGTGAAGATTCAAAGACAAAAACGGTGGTAATGACTACATTAAGAGGTTATGTGTGTGTTAAAGTAAACCACTGAGAAGAAGGCAGAATGACAAGGAGTGAGAGTAGATTAAAGAGAAAAGTATTATTGAAACAAGTAGAGACAAAGAAGGCACTTTGGGATAATGGCCTACTGCTGTGACTGGCAAAGAATATTCAGTAATCTGTTGGTTTTATGGGATTAACTGTTCAATACCACTTCTTTGGCTTTTACAGCTCTACACAGGTTCTATTTATAAAGCAGCTTTGGAGGAGAAGGCTATGTGATCATGGCTCACATCAGCGTTTCTAATCATTTTAAAAGACAGGAAAAGGCTTTAAGTGACAAGATTCTGGCTCTTAGGGGGTTCATATCCAGTCCACTGGCCATGTTTCTCAAAGAAAATCTAAAAAAATAAAGAAAAAATTAAAAGGAAAGGAAATTATGTGACTTCTGTTGAAGACCAATCCATGCAATTATCCTCAAAGCAAGGCTTAGGATTAGAATAAGGCCACAGAATTTAACCTATTTTCATTCAGTTCCCTAACTTTACTTGAGCAAAGCAGCTAAAACTGAAGTGGCATGTAGGGCAAACATTACAAAATACAAACAGAATCATGCAGATGCTTATATCACTCGGATGCTTATAGAAACATTTCAGCTTTAGCAGTTCTTTATGCTATTTCAGGTGGTTTTGTGTGATAAACACCTTAATCTCCATCCCCGCTGATTGTTTTAGTTCTCAAATGAAGCTGGAAATGTTACCAGAAATTCGCAAAGATGAGAATCAGTTGCGACGGATAAAGAAAGTGAAAAAGCAAAAAACGCCACATAAACTACCATGTCTCTCTTTCACACACACACACACACACACACACACGCACACACAATTTAAAACATTTTAACTACATCACAACTAATTATAAATCCCATTTAAATAAAATTGACTGAATACAGTGTTGAGGTAGAAGTTCCGTATCAGCTGTATTTTTGCAACACGACAATCTCTGAAATATTTGTTCGTGTGTATTCCTAGGTGTGTGCGTGCGTGTGTGTGTGAGAGAGAGAGTGGGAGTCTTTTTTGTGTGCGTGATTGCTCTTCCCTGCTGTGAGCTGTTGCTATGGTGACAGCATTAAACACGTGCTGTTTGTCTACCTCCAGAATTACATTTCATACAACCCCGATGTCTTGTTTTCCACTTTTTTTGTGAACCTGTGATAGACAAAACAGAGAGCGCAATGAGCGAGTGAGAGAATTAATATATGGATGTTTGTTCGCACACTTTCTGCTGTTTCAGGCAATAATGACAGTTATTTTTTGCACCCTAAGTAAAGCAAGGGATCTATCTGCCATGTTAATATTGTTATTCATTATGATTATTATATTCATACCTTGTTAGAGTTTCATCAGATTAAAAAAGCAACTGCTGACACTTCAGAGAGAAAAGTAGAGAAGAGACGACAAAAAAAATATATGAAATATTCGAAAAAATATAGTTAAAAACCTATAAACTCAGGGACACACCTTCCTTGGATGTTGATGCCACGCATCTGTGTGAAAAAGGAGCAACACGGCTATCTCTGTGTGGAAAGGCTTGACTGCCATCTTCTGGTGGGTTAAGGAAGTAGTTATTAAGAATGCAGCGCATTGCTTTCAGATATTCAAATACAAATGGGATACGTGTTGACCTATTGAAAGGGACATGCGTACTACCATAGACATGAATACACACATATAAAGGCTCTTAATGGAAAAACAACATGCAAATTATGTGAATTAAAAAATAGGTTTGACCCTATCGAGCTCCTTTCTTCTAAAAACTTTAATAGTCGTATATCTTCTGGAAACACACACACCCTATTATTGCATACAGTCAGCATTCAAAAATCAATTTTTAATTTTGTTTGGTAAAAATTAAGTGCAGTGAGCAATTTAAAATCATTGGTGTGTTGTTCTGGGTGTGCATCCTTTCAGATAAACACACTCACACCTAATGCACAAGCACAGAGACACATGCACAAAAGCACCACATGTCTCCAATGTAACTAGTACAGAGTTGTTTATTGATCCTGTCCTATTCAGTATTTATTATTAGCACCTTTTACTGACCTGATCACCTCAATTTCTTTCCATTTCCCATTTCTAATATGTTATAGGCTATTATACCCACCTTGCTCCAAGGATGACCAGAAACACTGTTCATTACAGCCAGAATGCTATTAGACTTGCAAATAGCTGCCTCGCCTTACTCTTCGTTTCACTGTGTCTCTTGCTCTCTCTCTTCTCTGAAAGTGCAGTCATTAATAGAGCCCTTCTTAACCCTGCAATTTGCCTTTTTAGCCACACAAAAAAAGCACCACAGGGTGGATAAGATCTCTCTTGAAACAACTCTGCCTCTGAATACTAGAATCATGTTGTGTTTAACACAGCCCATCATAACTTGGGGGCAGGGCAACAGTTGTAAAATTTGTTTTACAAGACGACAAAAAAGTGGGTGGAAATTGGTATGTTTCACAAAAATCAAACAGCACTTGCATTATGACCTAGGACTAAGTTGCTGTCATTGTAACTGACTTTCCACTAAGATGAACCTTAAATCGTTGATCAGAGTCCATCATCTAGCCCCATCCTTATGCACTAAGATTACTTGGATGTGTTATGCATGACCATACTTTTTAGCCTTTAACACTAATTGTTTTCAGTATTGATTGAACAGCTATTTGGATTTTTTTTCTGTATTTATAAATCAATAAAACATTTAGTCTAGACTTAGTAATACATTTTCTTTGCATACATTGTTTTGGTTTTTTTTGTTTAATTTATTGTTGATACTTATTTGTTATTTCCTGGTATAAAAGCATCATAAGCATTGTTCCATAAAAGAGCAGAATCCGGTACATTCAAGTAGCATGTTTTAGACCATGACATGAGTTTTAAGGGATCAGAAGATCAGAAGATGGTAAGGTGAAAAGTCTGCAGTAAGTCCTTTGGCTGGTGGTGGTAAATAAAGAGCTGATCCACAAGACAGATCTCTCAGTATATATCTGCTCAGTGTTAGGTCTCCCTGTAAAACCTCACTTACAGTCACCAGTGACTGAAAGAGTAAGAACAAAGATCCGAGACTGAGTGATTCTTCTCTGCAGGCTGCTGGCACAATCTGTGTAAGAAAGCAAGACACTCAGAATTCCAAGAGGACCTGTGAGTTGAGCTGCTCCTCAACACTGAGCCTGTTGAACCTGGCAAGGATGCTGCTCAAGCGTCTCCATAAAGGAGGTTAAGGCCAACAGGAAGGAGACCCAGGGGAAACGGCCAAAGAACACTGAAAGAATTTCATCCCTCGGGTGGTCTTGAGGTGGTGTGCTGAACAGCTGGATACAGCTGCCTGAAATTACATTTGCCTTGTTTCATCACCCGTATCTAGAAGAATGGGATATGGAAAGATACATGGGTGAAAAAAAGAAAGAAACAAAATGCTGCTAATAACATTAATTTGAGACTGATCACTGGCTTTGTCTGCACTTTGTTTTACTGTTACTGACAATATGAAAACCCCATGGGTATCATTTTTACTAGAACACGTGTAAGATACACCATGCATACAGACATTATTGATCTGATATGTGACCATGTAATGAATCTAGATTATTCTGGTATGCCGCTCCCTGTTAGTCTGAACTGTCAGACTCAGGTTCTCATATAGACTTGTGGTCATGAGAGAAAGTACAGACCATATTCAAAAGGGATCTGGACTTGGACTCAGTGAGCCTGAAATGAACACACCCACCACAAGAAGCTTTTATTTTCAGTATACCTAAAACAATATGAAATCAAAATTATTATGATAAGTACTAAACCTGCAATTAATACCACTATACTCAACAAACACAGTGATTTAGAAGTTGGGCACTAGTTTTATAAACAGAGGAACTTTTTAACTAGCCCTTAAGCTAACCTTAGCAGCTGCTTGAGCTTAAAAAAGAGTGCCATGCCTTTAGTCATGGATATCCAGAAATGTGATTCGAAAAGGAATGTAAATATTGATCTGTGCCTTCTGGATGAGTAATTGGTATTTGTGTAGTTCTCTGGTATTTGTGAACAAAGGTGTTTGACAAACTTAAGGATGATAAGTGTTAAAGTCGCTAAACAAGTACTTCAGCTAAATCTAAATAGTTCAATTTTACTAAAATTATTTGTTTTCCTGCTACGTTTTACAGAATGGTTACATGGTGGTTTCATTGGTGGGTTCCATGCATAAGAAGGAAGTATTTTTCTAAACTCTTTACAGTTGTGTGTGTCTGTCTGCGCATGTAGTGGAATCTCTAGAACTCAAACACCCCCCCCCCCAAAAAAAAAAAAATAAATAAATAAATAAATAAATAAAAATTCTGTGATGGAGAGATTGTAAATTCAATCCACAAACATACAAAGAGGAATGTTGTCAAACTCACATACACACAATATCCCATACGTCCTCGGAATGTCACTCGTGTCATTTCGATGCATTGAGACCAAGTTTTGCAAATACATTTACATGACAGCCTGCATGGAAACAAACATCCAGACACTTTTAGTACATACCAGAGTCAGTAAGATTGCTGGGTCTCGGGGCTACAATTAAGACTATTGTGGCTCTTGTAATTATTCTCAAAATGGTACCATCTGATTGGAGCAGACACATTTAATCCTGAGGCCAGATTCTTCTCATAAAGAGGGGCAAGACCCTCACTCGGTTATTATGGCTGAAAGCACCTACTGAATGTATGTTTCTGTGAATGTGTGTTTGTCTGAGTTGACTGCATGATACATCAGAAGGACACCACAACACTCGGTATGTCTCATAATTACCGGAGGATATACATCCTTCTAGAACAAATTATTTCTGAACTAAGTAGCTTCCATCAAAACAGAGGACATCCAACTCCACGTGGAAGTAAAGTGCTACACAAGTCTTCTTTTTGCCCTGCATTTCCACTTTATTCCTCTTGGTGGTAAGGCGTTTCATAATGGCTACAACCAGATAATTAATGTGAATATCAACAAAATTAGCTTGTTGCCCAAAATGAAAAATGACTAACGATGAAATTCAACAGAAACATTCAAACCCATGGATTTTTTTTCCCTAAAGGTTCCATCCCCCGCAGCCCATGACTACAGCAAAGTAGCAGTGTAATTTCCTAATAAGCGCATGCTATTAAATAAAATTACAGAGATTTTCAAAGATCTCTCTCTCAACCCCCACCACCAGCACACCCGCTTTCCCAATAAAAGTGCTGCCTGGTCATTTTGACTGCATTACCTGTCTGCTCTCGTATAATAATGTAATTATCTGGTGACCAGCGTGATAATCTTGCTGAATTACATCCTGACCTCTGTCTGTATGGCTTGCTTTCACAGCTCGCCACTCTGTGGGGTAATGGGGAAAGACTGAACCCAAATGATCTATGTCTGATGAACCTCTGAGTGCAAGCATGCACATAATGGGCATAAACATGCTCAAGGACATCTAGGACACAAAGTAAAAGCGCATTTATATGCAGTAATATGAAAAGAATTGATGTAGTTGCTAAGATAAAAAGTAATTTGTTAGTGATTATTTTTTCATTACGTAGCAATCAGCTACACGGCTTACTTCCTTTTTGCTCCTCTCCTCAGCTTTGATTCTGTCTTTTAAATTTTAATTATTTCCTTTCAGCTGCAATGTTGTCATCTAAATCCTGATGCTGTTGTTCCTCTGAGATAGAGAGTAATATGTTATTTAAGAAAATAAGACAAAAGAGAAAGCGATATGTCATAAGGGAGTAGTAAAACAGACTAGAAAATGCCTAGATGGGGCATATAGAATATCTCCACTTGACCACAATGAATGCTGCTGATATACTTTCTGTATATCAGCAGCATGGTCAGTTACTGGGTCAGCATCTCTCTTTTATATTTAGTATGTCTTTTGCTGCTTTGATCTTTCTGTTCTTTACTTTTAGACTTGCTGTAATGTATTATGAAGAATGGTGTCAGATAAATTCCAGTCATCGACACGTGTACGTGAGATAAATGAGTGTCTGATATTGAGTGATAATTCTCTGAGCGTGGAGGACATATTTAATAATTGACATGCTTGTTGGACTGGTTTTTAAAAGGCTATTTATGCAATGCGGCATGATGTTATGAGCTTTAAATAAGAGATAGAAAGGACAAAAACAATGTAGAGAGAGGATTAGATGCAGCAAAGCACATTAAAGGTTAAGGTTTGGAATATTTCATAATATTTTTATTGCCAGCAGATTCCATGAAAACACCTAACAAAAACAAATTCAGTCTATTTCTGCTGGTGTTTTTGGTGCCTGGTGTATTTTATTCTTTGTACCATAGAGCTTATGGTAGCCCAAATACTATTAAAAACGCAGGGTTGAAAAGTGTGACATATTTCAATTTTATCACTTGAGCATCCATATAGGCATGTAGATCATGGGCCATGTGAGTACCATGTGAGAAAAAATATAATAAACCCCATTATAAGAGCCTATTATAGTACCCTAGCAAATATAATGACGAACTATATAAAGATTAAACTCAGATAAGATAAAGCACAACCACAGCAATATATGGTAATGATCTCTCTCTCTCTCTCTCTCTCTCTCTCT
>NW_005187476.1:2374599-2383709 GCF_000239375.1 Pundamilia nyererei | reverse complement strand
TATATATATATATATATATATATATTGTGTATACAAAATATGCATTCTAAGACTCCATTTAAATGGTGACACACAGACAAACCTGTCTGTACCAATGGGGTATTTCACAAATAATACTTAATTATGACTTATGTCTTTGCATCATTGAAAGCATCATTGAAATGAATTTTCAATTAAAATTTCAATTCTTTTTTGTGATATATATAACACCAAATCGCAACAGTCATCTCAAGAGGCTTTATATTGTTAGGTAAATAACCTATAATAATATAGCAAAAATGCCAATAATCAGATCACCCCCTGTGAGTAAGGACTTAGTGACAGCAGGAGCTTGCAAAGAAAAGCGTCTGGACTTCTTTAATTTGCTTGAAGACATTTCATCTCCAGAACTGAAGAAGCTTCTCGGATGAGAGGTGAAGAGGGGTGAAGCTCCTTTGACTACGATGACCTGGATGACTGAGAACCTTCACAGACTGACAGCAGGAAAGAAAAACTTTCTTTTAACAGGAAGAAACTTCCAGCAGAACTCAAGGAGGGGTAGCCATCTGCTGTGACAGGTTAAGGGTGAGGGGAGGAAGACAGTTCAAAAAACACACTGTGGAAGATAGCCAAAGATTAATAATAACTAATGATTAAATGCAGAGTGGCGTGTGAGCACATAGTGAGTGAAAAGGGACAGTGACGACGAAACACTCATTGCATCATGGGAAGCCGCCAGTAGTCTAGCCCCACTAATGCAGCATAACTAAGGGGGAATTCAGAGTCACCTGATTCAGTCCGAACTATATGCTTTATCAAAAATAAAAGTTTTAAGTCTAATCTTAAAAGTAGAGAGGGTGTCTGTCTCCCAAATCCAAACTGGGAGCTGGTTTAGGAATAGCCTGCCTCCCATTTTACTTTCAAATATATCCTTGGAACCCCAAGTGAACCTGCGGTCTGAGAGTGCAGTGCACTAATAGGGTTATATGGTACTATGAGGTCTTAAAAATGTCTCCCCTTAAATATACTTTCTGGTAGCCAATGTGTTAAAAAAAAAAACTATGTATTTTGCTTAGGCTTCAAAAGGATATTGTTAATTGATGGCTTTAAGTAGTTCTCTGGTTAAATAAGATGTGTAAAAAAAAATTAAAATAAAAGTTGCATTACCAACCCAACTAAATTATTTGAATTATAAGCCAAATATTGTGAAATTCTGTGTGTACCCAGAAACCAAAGTTGTAAACATGTGTTTAAGACCCAGATTAGCAGTGCTATTGTCAAAAAAAAAAAGACATTTGAAAAATACAACTTTCAAATGTTTATTAAAATGAAGTTTGATGAGACTGAGATCACACACAACATTTTTTTTTTTAAAAAAGACATCATTTTACTTGCTGCCCAGCTATGAGGCAGATGGAGCTTGAAACAAACAAAAAATAAATAAATGAATAAAAGACAAATGGGAAAGATTGATAAATATAAAATGTCAAAGAGGAAAAACAACATTAAAAAAATATCTGGTGGTACGGCAAAAAAGAAAGCTTATAGCAGTACTAAAGGGAGTCACAATCTCAATGTCTGCCAAAAATCCAAAACAAAACAAAACAAAAACCTTCTCCCATTCTTTAGCTCGAGGCAACATCCGCAAATTAGTTGTTGTTCTTTTTTTTTTTTTTTTTGGATAACAAAACATGATTCAATTTAGGATCATTTAATTTAGATAATAATGACATTTAAGAAGCATGAACAAGCAAAAATATTATTTTAAAAAACGTCTTATTCATTTTATTTATTTAATTTCCCTGATAACCAAGGTGAGTTTAACTGTTAAAACTGTTAAACTAACTCACTGCAGTGTTGTGGCCTGATTAAAATTGGTTCTGTATGGCAAGTATGGTAAAATATATTGTTGAAATGTTGGGTATGTTTGTTAAAAAAGTAGCAAATAATAATAGCCTCATCCCTTAGACAGGCAAACACGGAAAGCCAAAGGATATACTGCTGCTTAGTTTTAGATTCAACACACATAAAGTTTACAATAGAAAAATGTGGAAAAGTATATAAAGTAGCAAAGGCCAATGTCTAAGAAAAAACTGAAAGCAACACATGAAAGAGACGTGCATCAGAACAGATAAGAATGAGAAGTAAGTTAGAAGAAAAATGGACAGAGAAAGGAGGAGAAAATAAGACAGTGGAAGAGGAAGAAAGAGATAAAGAACGCTGAGTGGCGAGTAGCTCCCAGCACCCCCGTTGTCTCGACACACCAAAAGGGAGGGAGAGAAAGAGAGATGGAAGAGAAGAGAGGGGAGATGACAAGACAACTAGACACCAGCATCAAAGCGGGTCAGAGGAAACCAGGCTTGGAAACAATATCAAAGCCCTCAACAAGGGGCACCAGAGGAGAAGACAAGAGCTGGAGTGGCAACAAAGACTCCGTGTGTGTGTGTGTATGCTTTTACCAAGTGTGCATACACAAGTACGCACAATTGTGTCTCTTTGAGTCTTTGCATGTCATATAAGTGCACATTAAGTTTGAATACGTGCCTGTAAAAAGAATATGAATTGCTGATAGAGCAACACATCACTGCTCTCCTCTCTACAGTCTACAGATGGATGAGCCCTTGGTAGCCCACCTTGTCAGTGCTACAGAATGAGGGGCTACCAACACAGATGGTCAAAAATGAAGATGCTGGGAAACAAAGCAGTTTGTACAAACGGCACTCTGCCAAAATGTCAGTAAATCCAAAACTAAGAGTTCCCACCAACAATATGTTTAGTGAGATATGGGGATGGTAAAAGTTTTTGGCACAGTGACCGGGGATTGTTTTACTTTGTTTTTGTTTGGCTGCATAGAATTGAAACACAGCTGAGAACCCATGCTGGGTTTGGATGCATAAAGTGATGGATGATATGCACCTTTTAAAGCTAAGAGGAAAACAAAGATGTTTGGCTTTTGTGGAAGGAGATGAGAGAAGAGCATAGGATTTAAATTTGTCCTACATTAAAGTTATATTATGTGAGATTGTTGAAAGCTTTGGAGGTAAATATCAGAGGTCATGAGTCTTTGATTTAAACGTTTCCTTTATTTATCCAAGTAAAAACCTCATTTCCAATAGAGACCTGGCAACCTATAATTTCTGTACTGAATTTGTTGCTATTAAACTTGCAGTCATAATGAAAAGCATCTTGTATTTCAGAAACTGAAGAAAAGTAGATTTTGTGTCTCTGCTTTCCCTGTTTAATAAATGAAACAGTGCAATTTTATGTCATTTTTGTGGTTTCATCACATTAAAGAGTAGAGTGTGATCATTCCACAAGACTTGGGTTCAACTGGCAAATAACCAAATAGTACTGTAGTTGAAGGGGAAGACTTGTTTGATAAGCCATCCTCCCTGTTTTAATCTCTCAGACAGTTTCCTACCCACACCTGATGGAATTGCTTCACCCCAGCTGCAGATATTTGAACTGACTTAAGGATCAAGCCCTTTGAGACCCAGTGGTTGCACTGAGCAAAACTCTCTCTCTCTCTTCCTTGTGTTACTTTTGTAATCAAATCCTGGTAGTACAGTGCTCTATAACTGAAAGACAGTTGTCATTGTGTATGTAATTTCTTAATACACATTTCTGTGGTTTATTTTTTAGTGTTTAATTGTAGTTGGCCAGTATAACTTGCAATTACTTAATTATATGTGTATTAAAACATTAATTAAGTTTTAAAAAGTAAAATGAATTTTCCAACTGGCCACTTAAATTGGGCTTAATGAGTGTGGTGGGATGTCCACTTTGGCATTTCCAACATAGAAAAACACAAAAGCATTTTAGCTATTTAATTAATTAATGGTTGAAAAATATAATAATGGATTAGTATGTTTATCTCTCTCTAATGGGATGGGTTGGGGGTTGACCAGTACACTGGTGTCCTATTCACTCATTTTTACTAAATGAAGGAGGTGGTCATTCCCACCTACTAGAAACTGGATTAGATGAATCACATACACAATGAATCAAGTGTGCAATGCATAAGAAACAAAAAAGAAATTACTTTACTTGACAATGAACATCTGTCCCTTACTGTTTGTCACATAGCATTTTCTGGTCAGTTTATTTAAGACTGCCCAGCCTCACATACTGCTGTTAGTTTTTGGCAATTCCCACTTTCCATGTGCTCTCATGCCACTTGTGCATTTTCTCATGCAGTGAAAAGCAAATTCATGTCTAAAAACATTGCCGCATCAAAAGGGACACTGATAGCGCATGACGAGATAAGACAGCACAGGCAGCAAGTACAGTAGCAATACAGTGTAACAGAGAGTTATTCAGAGCAGTGAGGAAAAGGCGAGAAATATCCACCGATCTGTTATATTAGTTTTTTTTTCCTTTCTTTTCTTTTCCATGCATGCTGCTTGGAGTAATTTCAGTCAGCGTCTCTTCTCACTGTAGCACAGTGTCTCTCTGTTGCTCTCTCTCCTCATAGTACAATAAAACCCCATAATTTTCTCTCTGAAACAATCAGATCTCAATAGGTTTTTGGGTTAAAATGTCTATTTACCATCACTGATGTAAGTACTTAAGTACTCATGTCATCTGGTGGTGGTATGTGAAGTCCTCACACAAATATGTAATCAGCCAATCACATGGCAAGAGTTCAAGGCAATTAGGCATGTAGACATGATGAAGATAACCTGTTGAAATTCAATCCAAGCATCAAGGTGATTTAAGTGACTTAGAACGTAGCATGGTTGATGATGCCAGATGGTGTCAGATGGGCTGGTCTGAATATTTCAGAAATACTTCAGAATGGCCAAACGCCTTTAAGCTGATAGGGAGGCAGCAGACACTCAAGTAGCATCTCTGAATGCCCAGCAGATTGAACCTCGAAGCAGATGAGCAGCAGAAGTCCACATCACGTGGCACTTCTCTCAGCTAACAACAGGAATATGAGGCTACAGTTTACACAGGTTTACCAAAATTGGACAGTAGAAAACTGGAAAACCATCACCTGGTTTGATTTCTTCTGTGACATTTGGATGGTAGGATCACAAGTTGGCATGAATAAAATCGTATCTACAATTCACGCTCAGCAATATTTTCTTGGGACACTTTGGGCCACTAGTTTAAATTGAGCATTATTTAAACACTGTAGCCACTAGACCTCGACACACAACTCTTCTCCAAATTTAAAACATAAGTAGGAACACATAGCGTGGGTTTAGTTGGTTTTTATGACAGTTAGCTTCAAAAGGATAATTGAGCTTTCTATGTTGTTTATACCTCCATGGAAAATCGGTTCAGTTGTTAACTTCTTTTTTAACATTCTGACTCATTTTAATTGTCAGAAGCACATTTGTATTTGATACAAGTGTGGTCTTTTGGTAGTTTAGATAATGACTGGTTAGTTCCATTAGTAAAATTGTCAAAGCTGGATTAGAGGAGTGGATATTCTGATGTGTGTGGTGAGGACGGACAACGGAAGAGGTAGAAAGAGGTGTACTGGAAATGACAAAAGAGCGGCAGGGAGTTCTTTGAGGGATATGAGACTGTGAGGCACATGTTGGGAAGGAAAGCAAAGTAGACTATAGGTAAGTGAAGGAGAGGGAACAAATTGAATGGTAGGAAGAAAAAGTGGATGAGATACTGGAAGAGACAGATAGGATAGTGGTAAAGACGGAGCCACTTAAGGATGAGAGTGAAAGAGAGAGAGGGGGACAGACAGTGAAAAAAGGAGAGTAAATTGACTGCCGCATGTCACATGGAAACAGTCCCTAATTGGCCAATCAGCCGACCCCAGATTGAGCCTGCCGTTTTCTCTGACACTGCAAGAGCACCTGTACCTTTGACAGGCACGCATGTGCACACACACACACACACACACACACACACACATCTTCAAACATAACACCTGCCACCATTATCACCTCTTCATCTTCTCCCTCTATTTCTGACATGTACTTTTAGGAAATATCTGTGACAGAAAGGACTTGACAAAGAGGGAAACCGAAAAGGAGATGGAGGGACTGTGGGGAGAGAAATGAGAATAACTTTTGTTATTTTCCGAAACTCAGTGAGAGTAAGTCATCAGCTTCACCCTTCAGCTGCACCCATCAGCAATGTAACCTTTGTATTAAATATTCTGGAAATGAATATGGTGGTGTGTTGGTCGCATCACAGCAAGAAGGTTCTGGGTTTGGCTGGCTGAGGCCTTTGAATGTTCTTCCTGTATCTGTGTGGATTTCTTCTGAGTACTCTGTCTTGCACAGTTTAAAAACATGCATGTTAGGTTAATTGGTGATTCTAAATTGGCTGTAGGTGCTAGTCAACGGGTTGCCTGTCTCTAACACGTCAAGTACACTTTCATGAAACAATATAAAACATAAATTGCTTCATTCTAATTTACTCACAAAATTAAACATGTGAATATAAAAATAAATCTACATTATACATATTTACAGGAACATTGCAGACAGAACACTGACGATGAGCATGGCAACCAAGTGCATGTTTACAGAAAATCACGATCCTTTCATTGGGAATTATGTTTGTTTGTTTTTTAGCAATTTGGTGAATATAGGTCCACTTTTCACATTACTTGTTGGCCTACGCTGGATCACTGTTTAATTTTGTTTTTTGTGAACGGTAATGATACAGATGTCAGTTTTCACCTGCCAGCAAGTGTCTATTCTGTGCCATTTTATACTACAATTGCATGTTTTATATTTAAAAAGTGAAGCTGATAAATGGTGATAAAGTGTTTGTTTTTTACAAATATCATACATCGCAAAATTACTGGCTTACAGCATGTTACTTGATTCCTAATTCCTGAAAAAATATATACTTTGTGGTAGTGTATTTTAACCTCTGATGAGCATCTAGAAATAATTGCTTATTAACAGAAAACTGATCCACTGCACATCCATTCTTATCTGCATACATTAGCATTTGGTTACATCATTTAAACTGTTGGTGTTTATCTCTTTGCAGGCTAATGCCTTTCATCCATTGCACTTATACACCTACTATTAGTGGTGGAGCTATTCTAGTGATTTAAATTGTGTGCCCAAATGCATGTGACTAATAGGTAATAATACATGTATGCATTGTTTGTCTGTACAAATACGTGTGTGTGTGTATATCTACACATATATTCATATTCGTAAATGAAAATACATGTAGATGAGTATATATTGGTTTTTTTGTTTGTTTTATTATGTCTGAAATAAATAAAGATACAAATACAAATACAGACATAATGTGACAGGATGCATTGGATTCTAGTTTGTTTGCTTGAGCTGGAAAAATAAGTTGTCATGTATGCAACAGATGTGTTTAATGCACACGTCTGTTGCCACACATCATTTTGACAAAGCTTGGTTTCTCAGGTGTGCTCCTTGTGCCACAAGTACTCTCAGTATCTTTACACCCTCTTTAACAAATAAAAGTTATCTTTCATATTGAGTTTTATTGGTTTGATATTGCTGTATTCTTTAAATGTTTAAACTGTAGTTATATGAATAGAACAAAAACATCGTAATATGGTGATTAAAACATGTTAAAGTATCAAATGACCATAAATAGTTCACTGCAGAGTAGTTACATGTGGTACATTGGCTTTTAATCTATTTGTGGTTATAACAATAACTATGCCACATACAAAGGCGACATTTTAAATATTTTATACCTACTACAGGAATACTTTCTTTCAGTTTTTTGTTTGAGTCTCCAAACAGCTTTTTTTGTATTTCACTGGAAACACCTTAAACGTTTATGTGAGCTATGTTTTCTCACTATTTCATACACAATATCACTATTCATGTTCAAAATATGCATTGAATTTTCTGCAGGTTTAAATAATTCAACAGTCAAAAGCTACCATGTTTGACATGAGCTGTATCTGGTAAAAACAGCAGACTCAGTAGCTGTTATCTTTGTACAACTCAAATCATGTCCAAAATAGCTTCACTTGTTTACTTGTGGAATAAGTGACATCATGCTGTAGCTGTAGTTGAACATGAAGGATCCTCGAATAGGCAAGAGAAAAGCATTGTACTAAGGTTGTTTAAATCTTTGGAACACAGACATGTGCACACAGAGACCACGATTTGATTTCTTCATAAGAATGAAACAGTAAAAGCAGACTGAGGGTAGCGGTATTCTCTGGATAAATGGCCTCTGGTATCACTTTACTCTTTCAGACACACTCACACACACGCACACCTACACACACACAAACACTTAGAGGCAAACTATTGTCATTTCACCCTGAGACTGAGCAAGCTACTTTGTTATCCAGATGGTTTAATTACTACATGCTAATAACAATCACACTAGTTTATGTGTACATTTGTGAGGAAACTAAAACAACTGTAAAAATGGATGTTATGTAAAGATGAATTGTGCTATGAATTGTGCTATTCATATTGTGTAGGTAATTATGAAACTACCTGCAACATTTTCTTTCTAAACTGCTGGCAGGGGCAGTGGTTTCCTCTTGCTCTCACCTTGAGAATACATATGATTTTTTTTATTAATTTTCACCTCTTTACAATAAACAGCACTACTCCTTGATAGTAGCATAGCTCTTGGGATGCTGTTGGCCAACGTATCAATTCACCACTTTGATGCTTGCTGAAATATTTAATTTGCTACTGAATTTTGTCCCATGTAATTAAATTTATAATTTACACATAATACATTCTATGACTTTGGTGAGTCCCTTATAGTACCACCATGAGGTAAACTTTTTGGTCATTAGTAAACAAGTCTTATCCATCCATCCATCCATCCACGGGTCTCCAAAGTTAGAGCAGTAAGGCTGAAGTGGTTTGGACATGTGTAGAGAGGGAATAGTGAATTTGTTGGACAGAAGGCAGGAGGAAGACCATGGGGAAGATTCATGGATGTAATGAAGGGCATGTAGAGGGTTTGTGTGACAGAAGAGCATGTACCTGTCACGGTCTGGTTGGGCACCTGCAGGTCTCAGACAGCGGCTCCTCCTCCTTTAGGCGGAGTCCGGTTGCTCCTCCCGGGCTGACCACCTGTGAGCAATCGTGCCAGCGGTATATCAGACCTGCGCTCTCAACCCCTCATCGCCTGAGTATCTGCTATTCCCATGTTAGTTCTGTGGAGCATCCTAA
>NW_005187476.1:2372026-2373861 GCF_000239375.1 Pundamilia nyererei | reverse complement strand
GGTGGTCCTGTGCTGGCCCATGTGTGGATTACCTCTGGCAAACCAGATCTGGGCCACCAAAGGGCCGTCACTCTTTGCGATATGTGGGCCATGTTGTGGGCCAGTTGTGTGCAGCCACGGGCCAGTTGCAGACACACTGCTGGCCCTGTGCTGGCCCAGAACAGTTTCAGCTCTGGCCCCAGATCTCAGCCTAATGTGTACCTCAATCAAGCCATGAAATAACAACATGTGCCGGAACATGATAGCCCAAAAGAAACATGACAAAACTCTGTTCAGACAGTGAATGGACTGATTCTTACATAGCACTTTCCTACTCTCCCAGATTACTCAAAGTGCTCTATACAACAAAGTGTAAGTGTACACTCACAATTGTTAAACCTGCATTTGAAATGTTGGCTACTATAGCAGTATAGTATTGCAACATGGCATTTGGCTCTTCTAAGTAAAGTAGGAAAATAGGAACATAAATAGTGCCATCATTGCCATACCTGGCCCACAGCTGGTTGACATGCCCCCTCCCATGACACCAGTCAGTCAGAAGTGCCAGCTTGATGCCGGATCCGGGCCAGACCTGTTTTCTATGAGCCTTGGCCAGATAAACCAAACCACAATCGGGCCAGATGTGGCATGCCATCATATAAACAGTGCCATTTACGCCAGGCCTGGCCCATATCTGAATGACATACCACTTACCGTGCCAGAAGTCAGCCAGCAGTGTCGGCTTAACACCAGATCCGAGCCAGACCTGTCTGCTATGTGGGTAAGAGAGGGTGAGATGGAGGCAGATGATCTATTGTGCAGAAGAAGAAGAAGAAGAAGAAGAAGAAGAAGAAGAAGAAGAAAAAGTAAGTGTCATGAAAAAAAATAGCACCACATATCTATTCATTTCTCTCTTCTAACTATTTCAAATAAGTAAGTCGTAGACCTGTCTGCAGCGTTCTCCCTCTTGTTCTCTTACATTAACACACAACCAGCCTGTTGGTGACCAGCTGGTCAGCTCTGTGTTTGCCTAAACAAAAAAATGAACTCTTTCTTTTGGCTGAAAAGAAAATGGTAAATTTCTAAATGAGATCAAATGTCTAGGAGTAGTGCATCAATAGCTTTTTTCATAGAGACCTCTCTGCAAATTTTATAAGCTGCCTGTAAAAGTTCATAATGAGAATGTTGGCTCAAAACTCTAGTAAAGGATCATTTGCTTCCACAATTCAAATGAACACTGAAAAATATCTTCAGTGTCAAAGGGTTCCTTATTTTAACATGTGTAATTAATGGGAGGAGGAAGACAGCAGCCTATGCTGCTTGTGAGAGATGTATATAATTAACATATAAATATATCTAAATGTTGAACTTACTGTTACTTTGTTAATATATTGTTTATTATAAGCCTTGGTGCTATGACCATACCTCCATTTCCCTCCACAGGTTGCAGTTATGGCCGCAAATAGAATCTAATTCTGTAAGAAATACTGAGACTTTTAGTGTTGCTTTTGATGTATGCACATTTTATGGAGATAGGTTATTACATGCATTTTTTTACTGTTTTCTGGAACAAAACCTGTAAGTTTTGATGTCACTTGGGGTTTCAATATTCAATATGAGCTCTGGTGAGCGCACTGTCGAACTCCAGCAGTTCGCTTACCGTCCTGTTTGGGGTGGATGATCCAGTCATCTGCCTCCTGCTCAGATCACACTATGAGAGTCATGTTTTTTGACTTCTCAAGTGTCTTCAATACAATTCAACCAGCACTGCTGATGGAGAAGCTGGAATGAGCTGGCATCAACCATCACCAAAATGCGTGGACAATCAACTACCTCACCAGCAGACTACAGTTCAT
>NW_005187476.1:2360239-2371177 GCF_000239375.1 Pundamilia nyererei | reverse complement strand
TGATGTATGAGAGTCCAGTCATGTCCTACACCTGGTTCAGGACTTGAATTGCCTGGGCGAAGAACCTCCTCCTTATTTTCTCTGTTTTGGTCTTAAGGGAGCATAAGCACTTCCCAGACCTCAACAGTGAGAAGAGTCCATCGTTAGGGTGGAAGAGGTCGATCATGATCTTCCTGGCTTTGGTCTGTTATGACCCCCTCTGCTAGGCGACAGGAGGGGAGTAACATACATAAGCCCCCACACGAAAACTGAGTAAAATAGAAGGTTTTATTACAACTTTAAACAGAAAACTGATAGGGCTGTTCAACAGACCACTGGGAAACCAATTAACACATGTAAAGCAATAACACAAGCAAATGTAAAAGCTAAGGGATAACTAAGGCAAGCTAGCGTCACAAAATTCTAATCAGGCTAAGTTCGAGCATGCATAGCATGCATCGAGGATAACACGCAAAGTTCAGCATTATGAACAAGTTCAACAAAGTTCACAGAGGGAGGCACGAAGAGCAAACTGCATGTTTAGTCCTAAGCAGCAGCCACTGAGTGAAGGACCTCCAGCATTTTATTCCCACAGGTGCACACGATCATCCAGTCTTTTCTTCTTGGAGTGTCATGGGATCTCCAATCAGCCAATCGTCCGCATGATCTGGCACACTTCAATCTGCATAAAAGAGGGCTGGCACGGGTCTCCTAGTAACCAATCATCCACGAGGCCTGGCACACTTAGATTTGCATAAAAATAAAAAGGCATTCTCACTCCCAAGGCTCAGTGCCATAACAGGTCATGCACCGCTTAGTGTAGACAGACAGGTCAGGTCAGGAAAATTAGAGTGAATGATGCATTCGGCCGAGCGCGCCACTTTTTGCAGATCTTGTCAGTCCTACTTGGTGCTGTTCCCAAACCAGGTGCCGATGTTTCCCGTCAGGATGCTTTCAATGGTGCAGGAGTAGAAGTTCTTAAGCACCCTCAGTGGCAGACTGAAGTCTCTAAGTCTTCTGGGGTGAGGAAGAAGAGATGCTGGAGGGCTTTCTTGACCAGGGTGTTGATGTGACATGAGTATGACAGGTCTTGAGTGATGTGGACACCCAGGTATCGGAAGCTGTCCACTCTCTGCACTGGTGCACCACTGATGATCACGGGCTTGTAATTCCTCCTGCTTTGTACTGAAGTCCTCCTTAGTCTTTAGGAGGAGGTTGTTCTCCTGGCACCAGTTCTCCAGGTTCCTAATCTCCTCCAGGTATGCCTTCTCGGTGTAGTGTCATCATGCTGTTGTCTGCTGGGAAGGTGGCAGCACGGAGTGGGACAGCAAGCATCTTAATAGACTGGTAAATAGGACCAGCTGTGTCCTACAACAGCATGCAGTGCTACATCGTGGCTGTAGGTCTACTGCTGAAGTAGGTCCTTCATCTCAACAGCAGTCAGACACAAGTGATAAACATTTTAAAAATACATGTATATAGTATGACTTCAGCACTTTATGTATATAAAAAAGGGACTTTATTATTTTAGTATTTTACTGTATATAGCGACCATTTGTACATAGTATAGTATTTTGGCTTTTGTTTGTACAACTTTTTTCTTATTTACTTTATTTTTTTCTATTTTCCTATTTCTACAATTCTATATTTTCAGTGTTTCGTTTAATATGTTTGACATTCATTCCTTATATTCATGCTTCACTGTATATAGTCAGACCTTTATTGTAACATTATTATCATTTCAAAACAATGTACAATATCACAGTAATATAATAATTTCACAAAACACATATTTGCATATTTTTCATAGTTTATATTTTTTCAGGATATTCAGTAGCAATTATAATTCTAAGGACAGAGAGAGACCGAGAACTTCAGTGTTATTTCCCTCATGACCTGTCTCCCCCATATGACCCACTTCCACTATGGGTTACGTCAGATTCCATCCATTCAGTAATTCATCTCTTTTTTGTGTGTGTGTGTGTGTGTGTGTGTGTGTGTGTGTGTGTGTGTGTGTGTGTAAGCACAAAGGAGCATACGTGTTAAAAACATATGTGTTTATACCTTGTATTTTAGTATTATTCGTCAGCCTTTGCAGCAGTCATCTGTTGTGTGTGTGGGGGTATGTGTGTGTACATATGTGTGTATATGCAACCGAGTGCAGCAGTGAGATTCTGTCTTTAGTGTCTATCACTCTACACTAATCCAATTGTGCACAGAGGGAGAGAGAGAGCAAAGGAGAGAGAGAGAGAGAGCAAAGGAGAGAGAGAGAGAGAGAGAGAGAGAGAGAAGGGAGAGAGCGTCAGTAGAGGAGCACATACAGCTGGCTGCTCTCCAGTTCTAAATGGCAGCCTGGATGGGGATATCTATTAGAGACTGAGAGTGCAGTAAACACCCCCACCCCCAAAAAACACAGACACGCACACACATGCAAAGAAACCCACTAACATGCCCACTCGCTTAAAACAGGCATATAAACCGGCACTCATATACACAGACATTTATTTCCACAATGATAAGAGCCAGTGTATCGTTGTCTCTCTCTAAAAAAATAACATTCACTAAGTTGAGCCTTCATAAGATAAAGAGGGACAGAAACTGTAGATACATAAACCAATATGCAATTAGAGTGACAAAATGACTCAGCCTTAGCACTTTCTCTCTCTCTACAGCTCTCCAGCAGGCCTTTTTGAATGTGTGGCAGAATCTTGAGGGAGGTCTTGAGTGGTGCTGTGAAAATGTATCTCTTTTTGTGAGAAGATAGGTCCCACAGTGCCATCTGCTGGACACATTCTTTATAATGGCTTCTTAACAGACTAGGATTTATTCAGCGCACACAATCTTCATTTTATGCAGATGATTATTACAAAAATACGGTCCTATCCAACAGTTTTCCAAAATGTTTTATTTCAATGAAAATATTACATTTAGCTATTTATATATACAGAAAAAAATAACTTGTGTCAGTTATATATTTGTTTATGAGGTGCACCTATAACACCTCATAAAGTGCAGAGGTAAAGTCGAGGTTACTGTAAGTTACTTACAACTTACAACAACTGCAGACAGCTAAGAAGTAATGAAGCATCCCAAACAGTGGTTGCTTTTATGATAGGAGTCAAAGGCCATAAATTTTGAGAATCAACTAATCGAAACAAATACAAGACAAAAAATTCAAATAATTGCATTGTTGTTTTTATGCTTAGAATCTTTTGAGGTTAGTTGCTTCATCAAGGAGCGTTCCCTTCCAGTTTCTATCAAGTTATTTCTAGCAGATGTGACAAGATGATATTAGGATTTTTTTTTAAGTCAAAATAATAAGAAACAAAAATAAATATAAAGAAAAGAAATACCTGTAAAAAACCCAAATAATACCTATTTTGCCAGTCAGTGTACTAATAATACAGCAAGTCTCACTTAAGTAACCATAACCTAATTTTTTACTGATGAGAAAAAAAGTCCTTTTCCCTTAAATATTCTTAGTTGAAAAGTTGGCATTGAATCCAAGCATCACAAAGAAAACAGAGGTTCTTGCTCTGATCTGAGTCTCTCAAGACTCACATTTTATTACTTAAGGAATTTCTTATTAAGACATTTGGGTAAGGTGGCCATGTTATATATCACACTTACTAACTTGCAGTCATGTGTTGTAGCCTATACTATGGGAAGTGCAACACATAAAGCATTCCATCATGGCAGTTTTATCACTGTGACTTGTTTACAGTGTTTATATTACAGGCTTGCCAATATCCTGTTTCCCTGACACTAGTGCAGCATATGTGCACAGAGGGTCACTGCGGAGTTTCTGACTTTAGATAAAAACTGATTTCGTGTCAGAAGGCCCAATAACCTCACATTACACAAGCTCTCACCTTCTTAATTTCCTGTTGTAACGGCAATCACTAAATACATTTTAGAGGCAAAATGAGATGTGGTTGTGGTTTCTCAAGATTTTCATGGTAAGCAGGATTGTATTTGTGTCAAAGTGATGTGAAAAAAACAATTAGCAAAAATTGTGATTAGGGAGGAATCAGTCAGTGACAGGATGAGATGAATCAGTGAAGAGCATTAAAAATTCTAATGTCTGTGGGGACTTGGGAGTGGGGGCTGTGATATGAGCTGAGAAGTACTGCTGGGATTTAGTTGTGTGTGTGACTGCTTATGTGTGAAGGGGAATATTTATGGGTGTGTGTGCATGTGAGTCTTCAACAGACAGATGAACAGACAGAAATAGCCGGAAGATGAGAGCGAGATATGGAGGTATATGCATACGAGGGTGGAGGAAGATGGAAGACACTGGGTTTCAGAATGAGAGTGAGCGAAAGGCGAGTAGTACTGACAAAACAATTTAATGGGTGGATTTACTACAACAATAACAAGTGGGAGCTTATATTTCAAGTCAATTTCAAAGTCAGTGTCAGTGCCACTGTTGTTTTTGTGTAAAATTAATTATGTGAGTGGTAATAAATGAGTATGACTGGATCTTTCACCCTGTTTTTTTTTTCTTTTTTCTTTCATTACACACACCATTACCCTTTGCCAAAGAAATTTCTTGTTGCTGATGATCATTCATCATGTATTGCCAATCTTGGGCTAATTTTGAAATGACATATACAACATAGTGAAATCCTGTTTCTACATCATGAAATAGTCCATTTTAAATGTACCTTTTTATTGTGGTAGTCAGGTACCTATTGCTGCAGAAGGTTGATACCTTATCCATAGTTTTGTGCTAAATATAAGGATACATCCAGTGCCAGTAACCTTGTACAGCATGACTATCTTGCTATCATTACAAGATATAACAGGTTAATTAGAGTTCTTTAGTAGGCTTGTGTTGCCTCAAAGCTACTTATGTTAAATTAACCCAGTTGGCGGCTGACTGAAGTCTTGTAGGATACTTGTCATATAAACATGTGAATGGCATCAAGCCAAAATCTTCAGTGACATTAGTTTAAAACAATTGAGCTGATGGCTAGTAGGATATATGGTGGATAGGCCTGTCATCCAAATACTGTTACAGA
Organism: Pundamilia nyererei; assembly: GCF_000239375.1. Classification (NCBI taxonomy): domain Eukaryota; kingdom Metazoa; phylum Chordata; class Actinopteri; order Cichliformes; family Cichlidae; genus Pundamilia; species Pundamilia nyererei. Next base: position 2,366,174 of record NW_005187476.1, on the reverse strand, counting down.
TACATGAATCTGGATTAGCTTTCAGTAAGCTAACCTAAATTTATTACAAGCATGCTTTAGTTTCCTTTGCGCACACACACACATACAGTGCTTGTTGTAATTGACGCTTGGAGTCTTTTAATGATGAAGACAAATGACTTCATTATTAGGTGTTTTCATGTGTACATGCTTTAGCCATTCTCCTGTTTTTATGTGTGTCTGTGTTCGCGATCTTGTTTTGCAGGTGTGTAGATGTTACTTGTGTCTGCCTTATGGCTGTGTGTGTGTATGTGTATGCAAATTCTAACCTTTACCTTGTTAAAACTCTGTTTCATGAGGTTAATTGCTTCATTTAGCCTAGGTTGTTTGATTTTTTGCGCTTTTAAATTAAACTTATTTTCTCCTGGGTGTGTGTGTGTTTTTAATTTGTGTGTTCTTGCTCATGAGTGTATCAACCAAAGATAAGCTCTCCCAATCATGAGCAGAGGAAGTGAGGGGAGGGCAAAAGCTCACTTCATACTTTCTCCTAATTGTGTTATGCGTCCATATGGCAGAGTTGTACAATCCCATGATTTTAATTTCTCGTCATGTGCAGCTATTATCAGATGCTGTTCATTTGCTAAGCATATTTACCAGAAGCATTATGCTTTCACAGATGAGAGACAGTGAGAAAGAGAACCCCTAATCTGAAAGTAAATTAATGCCTAAATGCATTTAAATCTAAAGAGTTCATCTGGGAATAAATTCACCACTAATGGCATGTTTATGAGTAGAGTCATGCATGTGAATCATGATATAATGGGGCCTGGGGAAGGTCTGCCTAGACAGCATACATGAGATTTTGGCTCTGTGCGCACAGGGTGCTGCAATTCCAATGCTGAGCATTAGGGGGAGGTAAGAGACAGATGGGGCAAATGCAAGTACTCAGTAAGGAATTCAAGAGAAATGAAATGAAAGAATAAATGTAAATGAAAGTAATTACTGAAAACCTCAGGCACCGAGAATAATTTTCAAACACTTTTATGAATCCCTCCACTTTATTTATCGTCCACTGGTCACAATGTTACCATACAAAACTCACTTCCAACATGGAACTGCATTGGGATGTGACTATTTTCAATATGCACACACACATTCAATAACAAAATTAAATACAGTCGTTTAGAAAATAAACAGGGTAGAGGAAAAGAGACACATTGAGTGATATCAAGACATGCAGTGACAAATATAAAAAATAGACATTTTGTTTTCTTTTTCTGTACAAACATACATGGACACATATAAATATATAGAAGTAAAAAAGAGTATTTTTAAAATACAAAGATCAAATTGTACAGTTACATTCCATAATAACAAAACAGGAGACATAGCACAATATTCAAGTGGGTTTGCCGTTTTCCACAGACACTGTACAATATTGTACACTGTAAGAGCAGAAATTAGATCACACAACTGTTGCTTTCTCCCTGTGGAGTCTCTTCACGCTGCTGTAAACATTACAAATGAAGAAAGGGTACAGTTTTTGTCGGTGGATTTCCTTTTGAAATCACTCATTCAAGCAACTTTGAGCAATCTGTTCTTTCAGTGCTCACTTTGATGCTTTTAAGTCACCCAGATCACAACTTCAGTGCTGTTTTTTTACCTTTCTCTCAGCACTGAAAGGTAAAGAGAAAATCTGTTAAAAATAAACAAGACGAGCATTACAGTGAATGTGAACTTTTTTTTTCTTCTTTTTTAATGTTGGCACAAGGAACACGCATTTACCAAAATGTGGTGAAATATTTCTTCATATCACACAGTGAAACAATGCTATGCCTTCTCTTTTTCTCTAGTTTTGCCTGACATCCTGCAGCAGTTTGTTGATCTCTTGGACCAGCTCGCTTGCATCCATGCCAGCCTCGTGGCGGTTCTCGCTACGCTTGCCACTCTGGTGACCCTGATGGAAAACACCATCAAAGTCATCTTCCTCATAATTCTCTGGAATTTCCTCCATTGCTGGCAGCCACTTTAAGTGTGGAGGCTGGCCACTGGTGGAGGTGGGAGTCGAAGTTGAGGGTGAGGATGAGGAAGAAGTAGAAGAAGAAGGGGAGGAGGAAACATGGTTAGTCCCATTTCCAGACCCACTTCCTGGGTTTAGATAGTGAGTATTGGCTGCCCATGCAGCCACCCCTGGGGGGTAACTGGGACCTTTACCACCTGGCAGCAACCCTCTCCGGTTGTCCTGGGGAACAGCGTTGTTACTGTGGTTACCAACAATGTTGCCACTTCGTCCATTTCCTCTCTCAGTGGTTGATGACGATGAAGTTGGGCTTGTTTCAGTGCATTCGACATAAGAGTCCATATTAGGGGGTAGGAGTCGCTGAAACACAGAGTTCATCTCTGTGAGGAGGGAGCCAGCCCCTCCTCCAGCTGCACACACATCACCTCCTGCTCCAGAGACAACACCTCCAGCTCCTTCCTCTTCATTCCCAGATTCTTTGCCAAAAGTAGAGAAGCTCTTGCGGCGCTCCGAGTCAACGGAGGACTGGTCATCATCGAGCTGAGGCTGCTGGGAGGACTCCTCCCCAGGGATGTACATGTTGTTGCGGTAGTCAGCAGAGGAAGCGGGGGAGGAGAGAGGAGGCATCCAGCACTGGTCAGAGTGTCCCAGGACACGACATTCATCCGTGCACAGTCTCATAGCTAAAGCAGAAAACAAAACAAAAAAAAGGACACTGAGTCAAGAGACGGTTCAACTACAAAAATCTTTAGGACATTCGTCATGCATCAGGCAAAGTAACAACAAAAAGTCTGCAAAACAACTCAAACAAATCATATGTTTAAAAATCCTCAGACAAAACCTTTTTTTTTTTATGTTTGTCAATTGGTACGGAAAATGTCAACACCCCTGAATAATACAAGCCACAAAGCCTAAGACTGAAGTAAAGAGGGGTGAAAGTGTTATATTTGAAGTGATACACAGTTCAACAGGAGGACAAGGTACTGATTTCTTTAAGGAGCAGGCATGCTGTTGAGTCTGACGAGCCATGCCTTATTCTGTTAGAATGATCCATGTACAATACCTAATTAATATTTCATGGTGCACCACTTCAGTCTTTCATTAAAATCAAAATCACGGCTCTGCTTTGTAGGATTTTTATTTATTTATTTTTCTCTCAGTCTCTTCATATTCCTGTTTAGAGTTCCAGGTACTGCCAGGTATGAAGACTATGACAGGATTTAAATAAACAAATAGACAAGTGTCAGATCCCACCCAAATGGCATCATAGGCAGCTATTAATGTAATATTTGGCTGCACTTCCAAGTATGTCCACATCTTCCAACTACAAGACTGAGGCAGGGATTTGCTTGTTTGTTCTTTTATCCTATCCAGCATGAAAAAGCACATTTGCCCATCTAAATAGAAAAATCTAAACAAATTAAATCTACTGAAGAGAAACAGTGGTAATCCTCCCTCTCAGCCCATTATCGTCTTCCCCTCCTTTTTTCTTTTATATTAGCATAAAAGATAGCAGAAGAGAAAGGGGGGGAGAAGGGTTCCAACACCTCCAAGTCATTTTCAAAGGGAGAACAAAAATAAGATACAGCAGGACTGTCCACATCCACCAATCTCTGTAAAGATTGTAATACATTAACAAAATGAGGGAGCGAAAGAGAGAGAGGGCGAGAGATACTCAGGATCTCACGAAGCAGAAAGCAAAAGAAGGATGGAGTCAGTAAGAGAGAGAATAACATAATTCTAAAAGCAATTACTATGAATTCTCCTCAGTTCAGACATGAAAGTGCACCACTGTCACTCACCAGGGGGAAAAAAAAGAGAAAGAAAAGAAAAAGAAGGAGGGGAAAAAAAACAGCACTCTGAGACGCATACCGATGAGTGACAGGCGACTCATCTCCGCTCCAGGGAGGATTTTACAGACACGACTCTATCTTAGGGGCAGATAACACACACACACAACCACACACACAGTAACAGCCAGACACACTGTAACCTCTCTCAGTGTGATAACGAGCGTGGAAATGAGGGCTGTGTGGAAGAATGGGGCTGAGTACAATAGGGATTGTGTTGGAAACAGGGTGAATGGAGTGGCTGTAAAGGCAGGTGTACAGACAAATAATGGGCTTAGGCCTGGTGCTGTCCATGGTGCTGAAATTTGTCAGAGAGGCAGTACACTGGGTGCCTAGGTGCGGTCTGCAGGAAGACAGCTTGTTTCAGTTGTAGCTCATTTTCAATTTGAACTGAGAAATAAATCTCTTATTTCTAAGATCATGAGTGGAAAATGGCCATTTCAACTGGCTCAAAGTGAAGCAAGACGCGAAATTAGTCAGAAACCTACAACTGACAACTTCTGCAAAGTACAATAAAACTGAGGTGCAATTATGCTCTGGATGGTGAAGCAATATTTGAGTATGAGTTGCTGCAATAGAAGGTGTTGGGTATGTAAGTCAGCTGACTGGCGCCTAGTCATGCTGTTATGAAGGTGACGCAAAACAGGAAAAGGTGTCATTTTACACAGGGACATAGGCTGAAGAGGTGGGTTGCATCACCAAAATCTCACCTGGGTGGAGTCGATGGTGCATTTCAAGGTGCATCAGGTCAGAAAAGCCCTCCCCCAGCAGCAGTCTGTCCACGGGGGATTCCCGTCCCATGTCACAATCACTGTCCCCCGCCTCGCTGTCCCCACGGCCACTGTCCTTCAGGCTGAACTTGTCCATGTCTTGTAATGCATACCTGTGAGAAGCCATTAAAAAAAAAAGACTATGAACACATATAAGTATAGTCTGAAAGTAAGTAGTAGAATTTTACACTTTGGACAAACACAGGTGGCACATTCTGTTTTGCAGGTTAAACAAATCAGTCTGTCCTTAGAGAAGATTAGTGACAAGCAAATTATATCAAACTTAGGGCTGTTTCTGGAATCTGTCAAAACTTGTGACAAGCCTTAACCCATTAATTCTACACGCAGGTAAATTGCATCCATAAATAAATCATAGCAGCCACTAGGGTATCAATAAATATATCATCCAAAGAACATAATCAGATATTATGATGAAAGCAGTGATGGATGCAGACTTCATAACCTGAGCTCCTTTTAGCACAAAGGAATTTTTGTGATATTCAGACATCTAAGGGTTTCACACTTAGAACAGAAGACATTGGTATGACAATTAGAATATGAATAAAAACATTTGGACACCATCAAGTCATGATCTACATGTAACTGATCAACTGACAGGGAAACCTGCACAACGGGTTGTTGACAAATGTCAGACACAATGAAAAACAAGAGGTTTAAAAAGTAAACAAAAGATAATCTTTTTGGGGGGGAAGGGGTGGCTGGGGGGTGGGGGGTAAATTACCTGTAGCTGCGCGAGTATTTGTTGCCACGGAAACTGGGTCTGGGCTGGTACTGGCCCTGATGGAGCATGGACAGAAGCTGTGAGACTTGCTACATCCCAAAAAAAATGACAAAACAAACAAAATAAAACAAACAAAAAGAAACAGAAAGGGGGGGATGAATTACAGATGGAGAATTGAGGAAGGGGAAAAGAGAGACAGACAACACAGAAGACAAAATAATGGATGAGTAAACACAAAATGGATGATGGAGGGGCTGCTAAAAATGGATGAGACAAAATGGATGATGTTAAAACAAAAAGGGGGGGTTGAGGGTGAGTCTAGATGAATATGTAGACATATGACTGGGGGGGTGAGTCATGGTCATGATGGAGGTAATGGTGACAGGGTGTAAACAAGGTAAAGACAAAGACACGTCTATAATCATCAACAGTTTTTAATGAGAATCAGTTTGAACTACAGGGCAGTGTTGATTAAGTCACTGTCATGGAAATGATGAGTTAATTTGCTCAAACAGGGACAGCTGTGTGAGGATGAGAAGGCTGGTGTGTGTGTGTGTGTGTGTGTGTGTGTGTGTGTGTGTGTGTGTGTGTGTGT
>NW_005187476.1:2353627-2360061 GCF_000239375.1 Pundamilia nyererei | reverse complement strand
GTGTGTGTGTGTGTGTGTGTGTGTGTGCGCACTTACCTCAACTGGTGGAGTTGTGTGTGCCAGTTCCAGGGCAAAGCTCTCTGGAATATGATTGGACGAAATGGTCACTAGGCTGTTCAGGGATTGGCGACTGTGGTGGTTCTGCCTGCTCCCTATCTGGGCTCGTTCCATGGGAGGTGTGGCTGAAGGGGAGCGGTGGTGGGCTCTGATTGGGAGAGTGCCGTTCACTGTGGGGACCAAGGTTATATCACCTTTGTGGATTTGGCGTGAGGGCTTCTTTGGGTGGTGCTGGTGGGTGGATTCTGCTACCCGGCAGTTATAGGAGTGCCTGGTGTCCTTTTTCTCCCGGTTACAGCGAGAAGCAAACACCACCATGATAAACATGAGTGCGACGCAGATGGCTCCCAAGGAGATGATGATAATCAGAGATACATCAAGTGAAGCCTCTCCTTGGTCTGTTACTGACCCGTGGTTCTCAATGGTCTCATGGAGAGTGATTTTCAGAACGGCCTTAGCACTGAGACTCTCACTTCCTTGATCTCTGACCACAACAGTCAGCTCTGCATGGTCATGGGGGAAGTTATCCAGACTAGCATTGGCATGAATCTCACATGTTCGCGGCTCAATCAAGAAGAATCCTTCTTCGTTGCCACTGACTATAGAGCAAATGAGCTCAGCATTGACTCCTGTATCTCTATCAGTTGCCCTAACCACAGTTATTAAGTGTCCAGCCTCTGTAAACTTTGAAGCAGGCACATCTGCAGTGAAGTTCCACAGCTGAGGGACCACAATGACTGGAGGGTTGTCATTTTCATCCAGAATGTTCAGAATAACTGTGGCATTGCTGAGCAGTGCTGGTTTTCCTGCATCCTTTGCTTGCACAATAAAGGCTATACGGCTAACATCCTCTCGATCAAATGTGCGCAGTGCATAGATAGCGCCATTAGAGGGGTCAATGGTGACATAGGTGGAGATAGAACTGCCGTGAACAGAGTTCTCCAAGATGGAGTAGCTCACCTGCCCATTAGAATCCAGGTCAGGGTCAGTGGCCAAGATGGACGTCAGATATGCTCCAGGGGCATTGTTCTCTGATTTAAAGATCTCATATTGCCCCTTCTCAAAACGTGGTGGGTTGTCATTTTCATCAGTTACATGCACAGTGAAATGTTTGACAGTAGAAAGACTTGGAGTCCCTCGATCCTCTGCCACCACAGTCAGGCTGAACTCTGACCTCTTCTCTCTGTCTAGAGTCACATTGGTCAAAATCATGTAGTTGTTCTCATATGTTTTCTGCAATTTGAAGTAGCCTTGACCATGAAGCTTGCACTCCACCTCCCCATTCAGTCCAGAGTCCAAGTCCTCTACCCTGACCAAAGCAACAAATGTGTCCAAAGGCGAAGCTTCAGATACGTAAGCTGCATCTCCATTCCCCTGGGAAGACATGAGAGTGATGCTGATGTCAGGTTTGTTGTCGTTGATGTCTACCACTTTGACCAGGATCTTGCAGTGAGCGGGCATGGAGTTTGGACCCATGTCCTGTGCTTGCACATCGATATCATAAGAATTAGCAGTCTCGTGATCTACGCGCCTGATGAGAGTCAGGTGACCGCTGTCGGAGTTAATTTTGAATGTCTCCATTATTTTCGGAGAAACATGACTGCTAAATGAGTAGACTATTTTGGCGTTTGTGCCCTCATCCGCGTCCGTTGCGTTTAAGTCAATGAGCAGAGTGCCAACAGGTGAATTTTCTGGCAGATTGATGACATATGACGACTTTTCAAAAACCGGACTGTTATCGTTTGAGTCAGTAACACTGATTTTAAGGAGGGTCGAACCCGTTCTCGGGGGAACGCCCCTGTCAGAGGCCGTGTATTGAAGTTCGTAACCAGAGCGCTCCTCCCGATCGAGCTCCCTTAGCACCACCAGCTCAGCATATTTAACCCCATCAGTCCTAGACTGAATGTCAAGCTTAAAGAAGTTGTTTGGTTCTAAGGCATACGAGTACAGTGAATTCTCCCCGACATCGGGGTCTGTGGCGCTGTCCAGGGGAATGCGCGCTCCCACGGCCGCGCTCTCGGAAATCTCAATTGGGATCACGGCGCGAGCGAACTGAGGTGCGTTGTCGTTAATGTCCAACACCTCCACCTCGATGAGAAACAGCTGGAGGTGCTCAGTGGGGAGTGTTAGCACGTCGAACTGAATGGAACAATTCAGATTCTTTTCGCAGAGTTTCTCGCGATCAATTTTGGTCTTGATGCTGATTTCTCCGTCCTGCTCGCGCACATTGAAGAAAGACGAGCTTCCTCGTTGCATAGCTCTAAAGCGGAGCGGCACCGAGCTTGGAAGTTTAGCCAGGACATCCGCGACGTCTTCTTTCAAGCGGGCAATGACAGTGCCAACCTTCTGCTCCTCATAAATCTGATATTTCAGTGTCTTGCCAGTGATGTGCTGCGTCGCCAGTGCCAACACCGCCAGAACTTTCCACATTCTTCGTAGAAAGAGCCCCTTCATTTTGGTCTCCTTTGTATTTTGCTGAACTCCGAAATAAGTCCAAAAGAATTACTGCAAAATGCAGTGGAGATCTGTTCCAGTTTCAACTTATTAAATGATGAGCTCGCTGATTCAGTAGCATTGCTTTCTCCACTGGGCAAGGGGAAAAACACCCGATTGTTAAATGTAAGCTTGCTTAAGTTGCTCTAATTTCCATAAAACCATCCGAATGTGTTTCTGTCTGTACTCCGTTGTCATACAGATCTGTTGCGCGCATCCAGTGTGCGGGGGAACCAGCGGAGTTCCACTGAAATCTGTGCGCCTTTCTCTCTCTCCACCCTGCCTCTGGTCTGTGCGCCGTGCGCTCTCTTTCGCTCCCTCTCTCTATTTGAGGTGCCTCTGCACACAGAGTTGCCCAAAATAACCGCCTCAAACGAACTAGTTGTAGATCAGCCACGACCCTTTTTTCACATCCCAGGAAAGACAAACGATCCTTAAATCAAAAGCTGGCTGGTAGCCACTCAAACTCCGAAAAGAGAGGAAAGGGGAGGCGCAAGAGGGAGGAAAGGGATGAAGTGTGTGTGTGTGTGGGGGGGGTTAAAACCCCGCCCTGTGGGGGTTCACTTTCACCACTTTTCAGAGTAACGACTACGCATCTACAATGGACAGAGTAGAAAATAAACTAAAAAATACCATACTGAAATTGCTTCCCCCGTTGCTATAAAACCCCGGGAAGGTTTACGAGTTTCTCGCTTCGGGTCTGTTCTCTCCAGACAGCGCGGAGACACAAAGAGTCTAAATTATCATTAAACAAGAAAGATATACAGTCACATTCATCTTTAGCTTTGTAAGTCCCTATACTTGAATCACTGATAGACACACCTAGTCGAGCTATAACCAGCTGTCACCACACACACTCCTGCTAAATGATTGACGCACCGGGTGTCTCGGCGTTAGTGCATATGCGTGCCACCAGCTTGTACTGTACCAAGTCTTTTTCTGCTCTTTCAAGTGGCAGCTGACTACCCCCTTCTCCATGCTCAGACACTTTGTAGGAGATGTGTTCAGCGCAATATATTTTTTCACATGTGCCTCATCTGTAACTGTCTATGGGTGAGGGTATAAGCCGGGTAAGCTGTGTGGCGAATCGCGTTGAAAGGAAGCCGGACTCTAATGAATGCCTTAAAAGAGTTGGTCACGCCGAGGAACAGCTCTGTCCCCGTGCACAAATCTGTTTAACATCAAACTCCCCGCAGGATGGGTTTCTGATAAGCATCCACAATTCTATAGTTTGGGCATGTATTTTTCTGTTCACTAGAAAAAGGGGAAAAAATCTAATTGGCGCAAATGTGCAAACAGGCCAGAGAATCAAACATAAACAGAGAAATGAATAAAAGCACGAACAGAAAGGGAGAGAGAGATCTAAGGTTTACAATGTGCACAACTGGGATGTGCATTCTGGAGACCATCTGGCGCGGTTTGTTTGGCACCGGGACCCAGCGATTACAGCCGACCAAACAAGACTCCAGCGGAGCCACGAACCCCACACAACTGTGAGGAAATGAGTTGTCATGGGGGATTGTAGAGTACCAAGCAGCTTTTCCAGAGCTGTACTCGCGTGTTCGCTCGCGTGCTTGTGCGTGTTTCTTGTGTGTGCGTCAACAAAGACTGAGAAAAAGCGCTCATCAGAGCTTCAGTCACCAAAACTCCTCATACATATTGAAATGAAATATTATAGAACGCACCGAAGATGAGACACTAATGACCATCTGGAGCAGAAAGAACACAACCTTCACCTAAAAGAAACTAAGCTCAGAACGGCCTCGTTCACCTCCACTTATCACATTCTTTGGAAATTTCTCAGTCAACACTTTCAAAACCACTGAAAGCGTTGACCCGAAGTTAACCTTAAGAAATAAATAGATACAGTATCTCAAAAACAAATCAATAAAGTACTAACAGTTGCTAAACCCACTGCTGCAATAGAAATTAGATATACACACCATCACTGAGCATAATGATGTTATCCATATGAACTAGGTTATTCAGGCTAGTCTTTAAAGCAACGCATCTGCACCGCTTCTACAACTTTTTACGAATTACCCCGAAAACTATGGTTTATTAAAAAATTCTAAAAGTGCATAGACACCAACCAGAAGCTCCTCTTTTGAACCCACAGCCTTAAATTGGCGGAAAACCTTTATTCCCGCTCCCTGTCTATTCATCGCCTGAGCCATGTCTGCAAAATGTTTGCATTCACCCGTCTTTTGCACATCTTTAACCATAATGCACTGAGTATTTAAACAGGTTTGATACGGACACCCAACATTTCCATAGCTCCAAATGCTCACAATGCAGTAATGCAATTACTCCCGGCGTCCCGGAGAAGCTAATCACATTTGGAGAACAAAGTCAGCTCTGGAGTTTATGGAAGAAGGGAGCAAAAGAAAGAGAAAGTGGCGGAGGGGGTGCGGGTGCGTGGGGTCTTAAACACTGCGCAGAATAAAAACAATTAATATATAGAGGGGGTATAATCTAAGTAAAAAGCAGATGGAGGCTTAATACATTTAGCTACGCTGCATAACCCGAAGAGCCGAGCAAACATGATCTTTAGTGCTTAAGGACACCCATTGAGCTGCAAATATTCATTCTTTACAGCAGGTGCAAAGATGCCATGTCTCTTGGATTTTGGTTTTGTTTAACTTCTTCTGCTCCCGTCCCCAAAGATAATTTTATTGATCCATGGGTTGTTCTAAAGCCCAGTTCGGTCTCCACAAATGCATGCGATCAGCACAAACAAACAAATAGCTCCAGTGCCCGTGTGCAGCTCTCTTCATTATGCTTGCCTAACAATTGCCTCCGTGTGTTCGGGCCTTGTAGTCATAAAGTAATAGTGTGAATTAAACGTCTGCCGCCAACATTAATGACAATCCACTGCCATATCCCCCTCCCTCGAAGTCAACAGGCGCAGCAGGTGGAGCGGCCTTAGAAATCTGCCTCTGGACCCCGGTCGCTTCAGATTGGAGTCAAGAGGAATGCATGTGGTTGTGTGTGCGCGCGGTGCGAGCAGTGATTTTGGTGGTTTGGTTGTAAAGGCACGCGAGCATCTGTCGCCTCGTCTGCCCGTTCTTTGTCACATTATTCAGTTAGCAGCGATTTGGTGGATTCCATTCCGGAGGGGAGGAGTAGGACCACAGAAAGGTTGGGAATTTGTTTTCACTGCGGAGGGAGGGAGAAGTTGATACCTCCCCCTGCACACATACACACACTCACATAAACACACACATACATACACAACTACCCCCATAAGGGCAATGATTGTTATTCATCCGAGTCCCCCCCCCATCCATTGCTTTCATTAGGGTTCCACAGAGTTTTATTACTTTATGACCACCACTGGTGCGTGTATGTGTGTCTATGTGTGTGCGTAAGTACTGAGTAGACAAGAAAGAGTGCTCTGCCTTGTTCCTGCTCACAGTGCATGTGGTGATCACAGTCTGAGCCTAGCATATTGGAAGCGATGTCAACAGTTGGGCGACAAATTTATAGCCCAGGCAGAACTATGAGGCAAAGAAAGAATGAGGCTGGTCACCTTTAAAGTGGACGCATTACTGCACTGCTCTGCCAGTCCCTCGGCCCTGCATCCAATGAAAAGAACAGGCTGTTATTACTTTTTTACAGACTTTACTGACTTATGCGGTAGGAAAGGTGTATAAATTATTCATACCTTTCCTCTGCAAGACCAGTACAAAGTGTCATTTTAACTCTGGGATGGTTATACTATATGGATGACCAATGCATTTGCTATTCTATTCTGTTCCATTCTACTCTTGGTGCCCGTAGTGACTGTAAGTTTGTGAACCCTTAGTGCTTTGGGTGTTGGCAGTTATTCCCCCTGTAGACCTGCTTTTTTATGTATTGTCAAGTCCCATCCATCCATCCAT
>NW_005187476.1:2350047-2353066 GCF_000239375.1 Pundamilia nyererei | reverse complement strand
CACACACACACACACACACACACACACACACACACACACACACACACACAGACATGCATCCATGGGCAGACACTCTCACACACTTTATCTGACTGAATGGCACTGACAGCGAGGTGCTTTGGCCAACCAAGTCATGGCACAGAGAAACACAAAGGCTTCACAAGCAATCAGCACCACAGCACTCAGGATTTGAAATACATTCTCTATCTGTATTCATATTGTATAAGTAAGATTCACCCTTACGTGAAATGTGAAACATTACTGAATTTCTTTGTCAAAACAGAAGGAATTTAAACTGCCACTTAAGCAGTTCCTTATTATTGCTTTTATTTGGACAAAATTTCAGTTGCACATTAAATGATAATTCTGGTTTATTACAACTTAAACAATAGGACAGTGCTTTCTAGTGGTTATTATAACATTCTCACATAGACAGAGTAATGCTGAGATCTACAAATAAGGTTTGTATTGACGCCACAAAGTCAGATGAAGGAAAACAATACTGATATTACACTAAAAATCTCAAAAGCTGTGTGTTTCTGCACACCTGAGGAAACAACAGTAGCTCAAAGCTAAATTACACCAAACTGCAAATGTTGTCTGAGAGCGTTGTTGTCTTTGATCACTTGACAGATTGTGTTCCTTGCTGAATTCTGCTTATTGTCTCAATGTTTTGAACATGCTTCCTCGTCTCAAATAGCATATTAATTTGGTTGGTAAATTTTTCTTCTATAGAGTTATCACAGATGTGCATGTTAAATTTCAAAGTTAAAGCAACAGTTTGACATTTCTGGAGTGTTAACTTCTGGTAAGCCACAAACTGTTCTTACATTTCTTTAATCCTAAATTTTGGAGGAAATAAGCAAACAAGATAAAACCTATTTATACTGAGGAACAATAGACCAGTTGTTTCCTTCTGCTTCCAGCCTTCTTTTTTTTAGCATGAAATGGAAAACTTACTATTCATTTAATATTGATTGAAAGTCATTAAGCTTCAAAACCTATTAAAGAAACTATCTAATATCAGCTAACCCACATTTCAATCGGATACTTAGACACATTTTCTTGACTCTTAAATGGTTTCTCCTTAGTGATAAGAATTAATACATGCTAAATTTATAAAATTATAATGCAATTCATTGAGGCAATATCAATTGAAAATTTATATTAATTAGGAGAGCACTTTAGAGCCCTAAGTTCCATATCCCTTCTCTAATTCTTTGCTGAAGTCACCTTGAATTAATGGAGAAAACAGAGTTAGGAGCTTTTAGTCTAAAGACACATTCACTGATTGTTGTGTGCGTGTGTTCATGCACGTCTCAGCCTGCAAGTGTGTACCTTCTTGTGTCGATAGCTGTGAGCATGTGTTTGGGTGTATGGGTGATTGACATGTTGTTGATTTGTTGGGGACTGCCTTTTCCCCGATACGATGGCTGTGTACAGCTGATGACTGACAGCTAATTTGTGGTCCAGAGATTAGTGTTTTAGAAAAGGAACTCTCTCGGAGATGTGCTTCATCCAAACGGAATTGGTCCCATTTGGTGCGATTTTGTTGACAGAGCATGTGCGTCAGGCTAGTAATGAGGACAGGCCAAGCTTTTTTTGACTTGAAGGCAACCGTCATCCTTGATGTATTCATTTTGAAAAGACAGTGACAAGCTGCTTTTAGAACATGTCAGTAAACATGTGTGAACAGTATCAGAACATTTGCATTAGTCATACTTGAGATGGAATGCAAATCTTTCATTGATGCACAGACAAAGTTGCTGTGTGGTTTTGATTAAGAAGTTGTAATGAGGTCGAGGTCATCTGTGTGTTCCCGCAAACCAAAAAAAACCCCAAACCAAATCAAAGAATGTTTGGGGATTTCTCATCATGTTTGAATTAGGAAATGTTAGCTTCTAAGCTACAGTGCGTTAAAGCAGTAGAACAAATAGCGACATTAGCTGCAGAGCACAGAGACTAACTCAAACCAGAGATCTCTGGAGCACACACAAAGACACGCATGATTACACACAACATAACTAGCTCCAGAGACTTGCTGGCATACACCAGACTGACGGGTGTGGGTTCATGCAGGAGGAAACCAGGCTCAGTAAAAGTGCAGCAGCACAGTGTGGTTTATGTGACACAAAGCTTCTCTTGTTTCTCCTGCGCATAAATCCTAACAACCTGGATTGAATAGAAGAACATGAGTTGTAATAACACAGACCTATACTTAGGTTGCTCTGTTTCAACCCCGACATCCATAAACCTGTCTATGTGTGTGCGCAAGTCCTCATGAGCGTGTGCTTGTGTACCTCTGCATGCATGAGCCGATTTTCTAGCAGGGTTAGGCCCTCTCTGGAGTGCTACATGTTTAAGTGTCCCCTGGTGACCCACTTCCTGGGGTTGGACCAGATTTATGGTTCTTGAGGTTCTGAGAGCTGACAGCTGTGGAATGGGAGAATGAATGGGGGGCCATGATAAAGTGGAGTGGAAAGAGTTTGAGGAGCAGGGGAAAGAAGTAGGAAAGCGATGATGAAGCTATGGGAGCGTGGAAAGGTAGATGCACAAGTTGAAATGTGCTGGGGCTTGATAAAAGCCTGGATGAAATGACTAAGACACAGGGAGAAGCAAAGAAGGGTCAAGGAGTATATAAGTGTGGAAAGTTTCTGCTCAAAGAGATGATGGAGTTAAAAGGTAGAAGGGGAGAGAGGAGGTTAGAGGGGACCGTGGAAGTAGGCGTGTGTGTGTGTGTGGTGAGACAAAGAAAGAATTCAAAGCATCAGGAGAAATAAAATAAAGACACGTGGGAGGGAGAGGTGTAGGAGTGCACTAAAGACAAAAAAAAGAAACGAAGACTTCTCCAGTGTACCCTCTGGTCCCTCAGATGTTCATGATTAAAACCTCTTTCCTCTCTCATTTGCACACTCCACTTCTCACCTTCGCTTAATGAAAACACAACTCTGGATTGATTTGTGACAACCTTGACAGAGCCAGGATGCTTTGCTCAATTTGTGTGTGTGTGTGTGTGTGT
>NW_005187476.1:2326204-2349965 GCF_000239375.1 Pundamilia nyererei | reverse complement strand
GCATGCGTGCGTGTTTAGGTAGGACTTTGGTGTGTGCAAGTATCTATTAGTTATACACCAGGCTAGCTGCACCTGAGCTCTTGTTGATTTGGTTTGGAGAAAAAAAAGACCTTGGAAAAGGTTATACAAAGTTGGATGATAAAGTGGGTTTAGACAGTCATTTCTTCTGGATGCAGCATTGTTACAAACATGAACAAATTGACCACATATTTCACAAGCTGTTGGACTCTATTGGAGAATGTTTAACATGGTGTTTCAAGTTTTTGCAAGGGATTTGGGTCACAATCCAAACAGTGAATAGCACATGTTCAATCAGCTCAGCAGGCAGTGATTCGCAGAGGGAGAGGGAAGGGAAGAAACACTCATAACGGATGGCTGGAAAAGCAGACAAAAATGGAAAGTGGACAAAATATGACAAAACTGATCGATGATGGACACAATATTGCAGCCGATTTTACACAATTAAACTCTCTATTTTCTTAACGGTTAAAGACAACTGCTTAGTTTTAATGCCTTACTTGATGTGTATATGCATTACACTTTGACTACTGTCATTCACTTTTGCAGTGATATGGAAGACTCTGCTGAGGGATTATCCCTCATTTACAAACGTCTCTTTTAGCTCATCCCTGCTTATTAACCTGGACATCAAGTGTTTTCAGTCTATTTGATGTCATAATAGTTTTTATAAAAAGAAGGAAAATAGAGGATCTGAAATAAGTGTCAAAAATGTGTCATTTTGTATGCAAAATGATTAGGGGTGTACTTAGTGAACTGTCAAGTGAGCATTAATTTATTCACAAACTTTTAAAAAAATGCTTAAGAAAAATGTAATTCAAGTCATTAAAATTCATTTGTATTGTGCTTAAAAAAATCTGCACAGTACATGAATAGTAATGAAGTGTTCATCACCATCGCTAATCATTAAACAAGTCTTGTCAAGTCTGCATCACTCCTAGGCTGTTATTATTGGCTCCTCTCAGCTAACAAGCAATTAATTCACATCAGAGATTTTCCTGTGCCAAATAAACAGCAAATGGTAAGGAGGCTCTCTGATGGTTTTAGTTACGACAAACTCTGACTCAAGAAGAGGGAGAAAAAAATGTGTTGCTGAAGTGCAAACCATCACTCCCAGGGGTCTCATCAAAGGTACGAAAGGAGGGAGAGATCTCCAAGAGTGCAGGCTCAAAACAAACACATGCTGATACAAAGTAAGATTACACACAATCAGTCTTACTGAATGAATCCCCCCCCCCAAAAAAGGAAACATATACAAGCACATTTTGTTGATTAGCATGGTCTCTAAATTTTCTTTTTTTCCCATACGAGCCAAACAAGCATCCATCATAATTAGCCAAATTAATTCCCACATGCGCCACATCATCATCAGCACCAGCTTTTGTTCACACTTGATTACTTTTATATATAGCAATACATATCCAGCATTTAACATCTTTCTCCCACACATTCCTCTTCATTGAGCACACTAAGTAGCCTCGCAGGGATGATGGCTTTTCATCTGTAATAAAAAACAAGACAGGACACAGTGTGCTAGTTCTGTAATCAATAACCATTATCACAACTTCTCACCTGCTTCTAGCCTTGTGCAAGGCCTCTTCTGTTTTTGATGATGCATTCAAAAAGATACGTCATTATGAGTCATATGAGTGAAAATCTGAAATAGAAATACAACACTGGTAAAAACCATTAAAATGTTGTGAAATACTATATGGCTAGGATGTGCACAGACATTTGGACAGGCAGTAGTTCAATATAAAATACATCTTCTCCACCATATAACATATATATTGTTCTAATGCTTGCTGATAATGTTGTTATACACATATCCATAGCAAATTAAAAGAAAAACTGCTGTGCTTGTTCCCTGCATGTAGTGTGTTATGTAGTGGGGGTCATTGCATCCTTTCAGAGAGAAGATCAGTGCCTTACACTTTACCAAGACACTTTATATTGTTTTTTCTTCTTTTCTCTCTCTCAATTAAATAGAAATGTAAATTAAATTGGATGGTTTGCTCATTAATTCAAAGCTACTTTACTAAAGATCTTGAGAAACACATGAAGGTAAAGGATCTATATTAGTAATTTACCACTAAACTAAATGCTGCTTTGAAAGCAGTATTGAGAATATCTGCCTTTCTCTACTGACGCAGGAAGTTCTTTCTGTTTCTTCCCCTTTTCTACATTCTTTATGTGCGGTTTCAATATGGACATAAAAACCTAAACAGAAACATAAAATATTTAGAAAAACAGCAAAGGAAGCTTCTGTATTTGGCCAAAGTAAAAAAAAGAAGTTCCAGTGAAAGCAGGCTCAATGAATAAAAAATAGTCTCAAATGAAAACATCAGAGCTGTGTGGGGCAAAGAGGACACTATTACAGAGGAAGAGATGAAAACCAGACATTTTTTTCTATCCTGTTGTCCACATTGTCTTTCTTTCACTATTTGACATTTGAATCTTCTTTTAATTATGCTTTCTTTTTGTGACCGCTTGAGCTGTTTAATGTCTTTCTTTGTGTATTAGTTACGCAAATACACAACCAAATAAAAATTTCTGAAATGACTATAATAATCTATCGTTGTTAGTTTGGTCCTGAGGGACTCTTTCACTAATGAAGATGAGGGAGAAGTGACTCGGGCCACTTTCACCTTCATACAGGTTATGGCCCAGGCTGTTCTGAGACCTCTATTGCAAATATCACAGGCAGAATATACAGAGATGTTTTAAGATTGTAAAAAGGTTGGGACTGACTTTTGAGAGAGTTGCTCCTTACTAAGTGAAGTGGAAAGCGTCACATACTGACGAGTAATGCAGGAGATGCTATTTGTTTTCCTATTTTCCCAATACTCAGCGCTGACAATACAGTTACAGACAGAATAGGCACAATTCCTGAGGTATTTCAGAGTGTACTGTGCCTTAGTTACCATTTGTCTTGTTGATGTTGTATCTGTGAGCTCTACTGTCTTCCCTACAATTTTCCTGTCTCTATCCTCCATCTCTATCTCATCCCCTTGTTCTGTCACTCCTCCCTCTACTTCTTTTTCCTTTTGTCTCATTTTCGACCTATCATTTTGGTCTTTCCCATCAATGGTTTTCTTTTAGTCTCCCTCACTCTCCAGCTGCCAATTCTCTAGTCTGCTGCGCTTGCTGGAAAGGTGAGCGCATGTTTCACCAGTCTACTGTGTGTCTGGCACTTTCCAATTAGCTTGTATACCTGCTTCTGGCTGTGTAGCAGATAAGATAGAGCCGATACCACCAAGCTACTGTTATCTCTGTTTTCTCCCTGTCACACACAAACAGTCATGTACCTGCGCACATACGCGTACGTGCAACTACATGAGCAGACGTGTAGAAAATACCAGGGTACCAGCTCCAGTACTACAGATGCATTGGACAGATAGCTATAGTAAGTTAACAATGGGTGGACAAGTGTTATAATGAATGCATCGGGGACTGTCACATGTCAACATGGAGTAGCTGAAGTTAGCATGGTATGAGTGTTTTCTGGCTACCGTTTCACGTTTGTGTGTGTTTGCATTCACAAATAGCTTACCCCATTTATTCCGTGGTGTATGAGAATTATGATGATTGTGTGTGCGTATGTGTGTGTGTGTGTGTGTGTGTTTGGATGCTTGCTGGTGGCATGGTGGTGGTCTGTGTCATGACCCCATGACCTGTCCAGACTGTTGAATAATAAAAGGCTATTCAGACACTCCGAGGGTGACAACATGAAAGGCTCAGCCACAGAGAAACAGCGAGGAAGGGAGGGGAAGGAAGGGGGGTTAGGGCAGACATGGCTGTCTTTGTGGGAGGTAAGGGACTCTCATTATTTCTCTCAGCCTTCTCTCTCACTCTCCCACTATATGTGTCCAAGCTTCCTTTACTTTTCTTGTGTTCCCGTCCTTTAAGTTCATCCCCCTCTCTCTCTGTCACTCCAGCCACATCTCTCTTTTTGAGTCAATGTGCTTGCTGTCAACTCAAGCTTAATTTTCTCCCTGGTCCATGTTTATTTCTACCACTCATCTCTTCCTCTTTTTTTTCTTTTTCTTTTTATATCATATAGCCATCCTCCTCTACCTCCTTTTTGTTATTTATTCATAACAACCTCTCATGTCTTATTTCTTTATTCCTTGACACTTCTCCTTCATGACCCTTCTTTTTCGCTCCCTACAATTATGTCTATCTCTCTCCTCCCTCCCTCTCAGCTCCTCCCTCTGTCTCATTAGTGATGCTGTCTACTAAGGAAGTGATTAGCCTGCTTCGGCTCTAATTAAAACACAGAAAGGGAACTAAATGAGACCTGTGATTTGTGGGCTTGTGTGTGCTCATGCACATATATGTGTGCACACTTGTCCTTACACTGTGTGTGCGCACGCGCACAAGTCACAGTCACTGTGATAGAATACTTAACACCCACCAACTCTGTTTCAGTATATAAAGTGATAACCATTATTCAGAGCTTCTGATAGATGTTGCACAACTTTGAAAATAAATATGCATTTCTTTGAAGGAGCTGATTGTTTAAATTGAGTAAGAGGGGAAAGGACTCAGTGAAGGAAAGCTGAAACAGAATATGTGAACACTTTTGTTGTAAAAGTCTGTTATGTAATATATCTGTTTCCTTCTCCTTTTAGCTTTCATTCTTTTCACCTGAGTATATTCACGTTAAGTAACATGTGTGGTGTGGGAGTTGAATGACTTAATTAATTAATCGCAGACTGTAAAAGATTCACATAAATGTTTTGAGTCAAGTGCTATTATGTGTGGGAAGAAATGTGTTTAAGAAATGGAAAGAAAAGTCCCTGCAGTCTGTTTCTACAGGGATGGAGCTGATCTGAAGTCTGCCATTCCTCTTGAATAATCCGATTTCCTTCTTCTTTTCACCCCCCAAGTGTCACTGATGCTGGAAAAAAAAATCCTCACACTATGTCTGTATACTTTTTCAAATCCTTTGCTTGCGTCACCACCAGTTAATCAAACAAGCTGCTATGAAAGTATATTTTATATAACCCCTATAAAATTACACTTCCACTGCTTCTACCAAAGCCCATTTTGTTACCACAGTTTTATCTGAATTTCTGACTTTCCTTATCATTCATTTATTCCATAATTGTATGTTGCGTGTGTGTACTTCTGAGCATGAAAAACTTACTTTCCAACTGCTGTAAGGGTGAGGATGTGGTAATTGGTGAAGGGCTTTATTTGCACCAACTTCTGACTTGCCATCGTACTTCCCCCATTATCATGATCAGAGAAGGGTTGTCACAAGAATTTCAAACTCAGTACTGATACTCCATACTCAACACCATGTTCAATAATGTGGAGTGGAAAAGAGGGAAGAAAACATTAAAACAGATTTTTAATAAAGATTTGAAAAGTACAAACATTAACATCAATTATGTTTTTTTTTTTAGTGCCAAACCAAAACATGTGGAGCTACCTTCTGTGGAAACCTCTTGTTAATAAGGAACAGCTGAAAGTAGCTTTGCTTAAAAATATATTATTTTAGAACTGTAATGTATAGATATGATAACTATTTTAATATTCTCTTAGGTTGTCCAAATAAAAATAAACACAAAAAACCCCAAAGTTGTCTGAGAGACTGTTGTGCTTTTGGTGACTTGCCATCATATTTAATTGCTGATCAAACAGAGTTGCCACTGTTTTTGACTAGTTGCTGGTGGATTTTTTTCCTCAGCTTCAGCCTGGGACTTGAGGAAAATGTAACGCAGTATACAAATAATTGTGTTATTTTGTTAAATTCACAAGTTTGCTGTTTAGCTTCAACATGACCTTTGCCATTTTATTATTAGCTACTACCACTAGTCATTTTCTTATTGATAACTTAAAAGAAGGGTAGTGTGGCTATCAGATACTGTTAACAGTCAAGGGGTTAAAGTTAACATGCTTATGATAACCATGTAATACTCCAGTGTTGTTGAACCGGGAGTTTTACTGACCTCTCGAAGTTCCTCATAAAGTCTTGCTCAGTGTTGTGAACATCAGCTACTCTTCACCTGTTCAGCTGCTAGTAAGGGGAGGGGCTGTGTGCTTGTCTGTCTGCAGGTGTTGTGTGAAGTTATGTGTCAGCTGGAGGAGTTGAAGACAGCGCTGTTGGTATGTTGACTATCATCACAAAAACTTTCACTTTTAATGAGCATCTGTACTATCACGTTTTTCAAACATGTGAGATTTTTAAATGCCTAAAAATGGAAAAGACAATTAATAAGATAGTGAAAGATGACGTTAGACAGGCTACTTCATTTAACTGTCCAAATCTCATTAGATGTACTTTATACACAAGTAACAGAATATTATATAAGTTATATTATTAACAAACTATTTCAAGAGGCATTTTCAAAAGGTGATGCTGCTGACCTTGTAAAATAAACAGCACATAAAAATGACCACACCATAGTGTCATTGTTGTATTTATGTACCTTTCAGAATATTTTCAGGGACCTCTTGAACTTTGTGTCTCCTCAGCTTTCGTCAATGTCTATCAGTTTACTATTACCCTGAGTTTCAGCTGATACATCTGTTGAGGCTTATTTCCAGTGGATCTGTGTCTTTGTGGTAACAAAATATCAAAGGCAATGTTGGACTGTGTCAGCGTTTAGACCTTTTCTCACCTTCGAGCAGAAACGCCAAGAGCCAGAGAGAGACGAAGAGCTCACGATCTGACGTCTGATCATATCAGGCCTGACTGAAATAGGGCATGAGGCTCACCCTGCTGTGGACACACAAATGTGTGAGGACACACACGTATACACACTTTCTTTTCCTGTAGGTGGTTTTGGAAGAAGGTCTGCTTCTGAGCAACAAACACAAGCACTGAGTGTTTTAGGAAAAAAAAAAAGAAAAAACCCCAAATAGCAGTTGCTGCAAGAATTTTTAAACCACGGTTTTTTATTTCTGATGATTCAGGCAGCAATTTAACACTATGTAGCCAATTAAAATAAATGAATATAAACAATGTATAAAGATAAGGTATGCATGTTTATTTATTGCATTTTTTATCCAGTTTAAAAGAAAAGTCATCTTATATTTCATGTCTCAGATAATACAAAACACTCTTACGATATCATGACTTAATTATTTTTTTTTCATTTATCCAGTTTCACTTTAAGTTGCTTTAAGAATTTAAGATACTTTCTAAAAAAAAGACTAAAACTGGTAGGTGTCCCTAACAATCTGAAAACTTATTTGGCACCATTTCTGCATTTAAGAGTGTTTCTCCAGATAACACACACATCTGTGGGAAAACTAACTTTCCCCAAAAACTAATTTTCCTTAAAAAGTTCTAAGACAAGTTGTTTCCACAGTACAGTCTAATTTAATCCAAACTGCCGTAGAGAGTTGAGCTTTATCAGCAGTTTTCTGAGTTGCCATTATTCCCATTACTAGTTTAACGGCCGTTAATGTGGTGATGGAAAGATTTAAAAACATGCTTGAGTTGGCAAATACTTATTACAACCATCAATCTTGACATTGAGTCAACAGATTTTTTTATTTTAATTTTATTTTTTTCAGAAAATGTGGACTCTGTAAGGAAGCTTATCAGAAAGCATTCCTGGTAAGGAAAGTGAGAGGCTTTAAAGTGAGTTAAAATCTTTTGGAAAAGGTTTGCATTACTGTGACTGATTGTCCTCTTGTCTTTCGGCATATCTCAAATACAGAGACAAGAAAGAAAGTTGTTTCTCAATCTTATTTTTGGATTTAGTTCTGATTGTTTATTGTTTGGTTTACTTTGAAATTACTCACCTTGTCATACTGTCAATTCTATCATCCCTTTGTTCTATTTCTTTCCAATTTTCTGCCAGACCTCTGTTCAATTAGCTCATTATTTCCAATGTAAATATATAAATAAACTAGTTACTAACATCTGTAATGCTATCTGAAATGTAAATCTTGAATCTTTGAATTTTACTCTTTCTTTGAATTAGAATAGAATAGAATTCAACTTTATTGTCATTGCACATGTCACAGGTACAAGGCAACGAAATGCAGTTTTCATCCATCCAGAAGTGCTTTAGCCATGATATAGATATATTACAATATATATTAGCAATAATATAGATATGTGAGTATATTACAGAAATGGGTCTATTATGGTTTGTTATAATGTACACGGTATGAAGTATGTTATGAATATGCTATAAGTATGTACAGGCTGTAGTGAGTACAAGCTATGTACAGGCTATGAACAGGATATAAATATGAAAAACTATACAGAATATGAAATAAAAAAAAATCTATACAGAAATATGAGATATACAGCTATACAGAAATGTGAACTATGCAGGTTATAAACAGTTGTAGAATTAAAAATGATTGTATTGTAGATAATCATTATTTACACAGAATTATACAGTAGTGCAGTTAAGATAAGTATGGGTGTTTGGATCACCTTTTTATGTCATGGTGAAACGATTACACTGACCACACCGCCACCACTTCCAACCCCCATACCCAACCCTTCCACTCCAGCCCTTTTCCCCTGCCTTTAGAATGAATGTACAGAAGACATCGAACTAGTAAAATGACAATGAATAATATTATTTTGTCAAATGCCCCCCATGAACTCACTGTTATGCGTTGTGAACATCAGTTGTAGTGTGTTTTCGTTGTTTTAAAAAACCTTTATTTTATGTCTTACTTTTAAGCACGAATCAAATGTACACAATAAAAGCAAAAATCTATCTAGTTTTGGAGTGTTCATTTAATATTTTTTATTGCCCAATGTGAGTTTTATATGGGAATGCTAAGTCTATGGATTATTCTCTTAAGTAAATGGAACCAGTACCCTGGGCTGACCTCAATCCCCTCATGATCTCACGGTAACCACTTTAAGGTCCTCAGACATTAGGAACAAGTCTGACAGATTGCAACATTGGTCTTATTTGTGGTCCATTATAGTTATTGGTCATAACAACATTTTACTTACCAAAGTAATAGCTTAGATCTGGGACCATGGCAACACAAAAACAGTTTGATGGAGTATTTGAAACAAAACAATCGGACAATCATGAAGTGTTTTAGCTAGATTATCTTTTATTGGGAAATGAAATTGAAAATCAGCGTAAAACTATAGCTGCCAGACTACTCATATTTATTTCTCTAAAGGGTTATTTCAAGCATTTTTGTGCATCTATATTATTCACATATCTCAATAAATAATTTAATTGACACAATGCTATTATTATTCCTAGAAGTGAAGCTGTACACCTTAGAAAACGTCTGACATTAAAAGAATCTGCAAAATGTCAGTACTTTAAGAAAAGTTGGTGATTTCAAGCCATTGTTAAAGAAAACTGTAGGATTAAGGACTTAAAAATGACATGTTGAGGATGACGATGATGACATTGTGATGACACAAAATGATGGCAGTGCTATAGTTGACATTGCTAAAACAAATCCACTCCGGTGATGAAGACAGATCTGCATTGCTCAACACTCCATCAAGTGTGCCCTCATTGTGCTCCAGTCAGGGCCTGCTGTCATTACTCTTCATTGAGCCAATGAGTTTGACGGTGGAAGAAAAGGTGGAAAATCCCCTCCCTCTTCTATCCACAGCCCAAAAAACAGAAATCAATTTCATCTATTGGACCCTGTCTCATGACTGGCTGCTTAGCCTTCTATTGATGCAGCTCACACACATACACACACAAACAAAACCTCTCTGACACCTCTTTAGCTGTCTTTTGTTGGCCGTTCATTGCCCATGCCATATGGCAAGTGAGAAGGCTCCAGAGTGTGTGCAAGCATCAAATGTGTGTGTGAATGTGTAGACTGTGGGGTCAGAGGGGGGTTACAGGAGGCTGACCCACTGACAAAGACTCTCCACTCCATCAGTGATCTCTATGAATACATGGGGACAAGCCAGGCTGAATGGGAGAGCAGAAGCCGTGGAGAAGTCTTCTCCGAAGGGAGGGGGTGGTGTTTGGATCATGGGGGCATTAGCAAGATGGATGTAAGGGGGATTATTAGAGAGTGAGAAAATGAAAGAGACAGGGGGTAGATGGCAAAAAAAAAATAAAGGGGGTGAGGGTGGGTGCTGTGATTAAAATGAGAGCTGAGTAGAAAGCACATAAGAAATAGGCAAAAATGTGTGCTTACAAAGGACTATTTGAAGAGTGCATGTGTTTATGTGCGTTTGTGGCTTTGAGTTACCCACTGTGTTCTGTGTGTTTACTGGGGATAAGAGGTGATCTCTGTGCCACGGGGATCTACAATAGGCCAGCAGGTCCCTCTCTGTGTGATGACAAGGCTCTCAGTGTCCTAGGCAAGTACTGATGTATGCCTGTGTGTACGAGTGTGTGTATCCCAGCAGGCTGTTCTCTATAGGAACACCAGTCTATGGGAGCTCGGAGATTCTCATTAACCACATCTGACAGCCAAAGCAGGGAGCACACAGTGAGGTAGCAGGTCAGGAAGTGTTACGAACTATCTTCTTATTGCTTCTGAAGTTTTCGTGTGAATGTGTATTTTTGTCTGTCTGTGTCTGCTGAAGTTGGTTTAAAAAAAGGTTTTTACATCCTTGCTGGCTTTCCATAAAATTGTACAAGTATACTTTTAATGATAACAACATTCCACACAGTTCTGATCCAACAATTTCCCCCACTCTAATTCTATGCAGATAAGTGCTGATAGGCAAGTGTCTACAAAAGCACTGCTTATAAAGTGCCTCTTATTTAAATGAGAGCAACGAACTAAAACTCCTTTCACCGATAAGTGCCTCCGACTTCAATAATAGCATATATACATGTAAGTGCCTCTGACTTTAATGACAGCAACTGCCTAAAGAATTGCGAGACAGCAAGGAGTACAAAGGGGAAAAATATAGGCCAAGCCAAAGCGATGGAGGCATTAGGGATTGCTGCCAGTTTTGCTCCCACTAACCCCATACAGCCGTCACCACGGTTGCTTCATAATGGTCACACTATTACACAGAATTGCATAAGGTAGATAAGACTAGAGGCACACACCACACCAAGCGAACTATCTTCTGATTATGTGTGTATATCTAAATTGGCAGTAGTGTGGTGAGTGTGTATGAAAGTGGTACAAGATGTGCCGAGAGTGGAGAGCAGAGAGAATGGGAAAGAGGTGTGATTGTGCTTTGTCATCCCTGTGTGTGTGTGTGTGTGTGTGTGTGTGTGTGTGTGTGTGTGTGTGTGTGTGTGTGTGTGTGTGTGTGTGTGTGCTGTGGCTAGCAGCCCTTGCCATTTAGAATGGATGGTTTAGATTCTGGCGTCATAACAGAGCACTATGGGAAACAAAGACCCCTTTCACATTCACAGCCTCTGCTCCTTTTTGCTTCCTCTTTCTCACTCAGCTCAGTTTCCTCTCTCCGTCTCACTTTAAGCCCCCGTTATTTTTCTACAACGCTGGATTCTGCCTAGAAAATTACAGTAGCTCTCACTACTTTCTCTCGTTTCTGTCTGCTCAGCAGCTGTGACTATCATTTCCCCTTCTCTGCCCTGCATTACCTTTCCATATCTCTGACTGACTATCATCTATTTTCTGTCCTATTGCCTTCTAATTCTTATCTTCACTGCATTTCTCTGGCTCCAAATAAGTCTGAGTCCCAGCTCTATGCTGCCGCCACCACCACCCAACCTGTTCCCTCCTTCACATCTGTTTCCATGGACCTAGTCCATGAGGTTGAATGCCAACACCCTCCTCCCCATTATTAGTAGAACACAACTCTCCAGCTACCCACCTCCCTGACTTCTGTTGCCTTTTGTCCTGCAGACTTGTCTGAGCCATTGCCTCTTTTAGAGTGGTCGAAACCCGACATGCAAAATAGACAGCAGGACAGTTGGTTGGTTTATTGTCTAGCTCGGTGTGTTTGTGTTGTTGGTGTGGATATTTGGTATTTTTGTATGAGCATATGTGCGTGTCTAAAGTGGCCATTTGTATTTACAGCAAGGGAGCAATGATGCCTTCTGCTGTGTAGCAGAGCAGAAAAACCTCTTCCAGTTTTCATTTTTACATGCAACAAACATGTTACTATTTTTCCCTCTCATGATGACACATTGTTGCTTGTATTACTGAGCAAAGACAGCATATGTCTGGTTTGATCCTGTGGGTAAAGAAGCTTATTAGGGGTAAAACAGTCAAAATTAGGTCAAGACTTGATTGATCTTTGTAAATATAAGAGCTACAATTTGATTTCCTGCACCTTTTCACATAGTGTTTTTCTGTAAAACGCACATACGCAAGCGCACAGACAGACACACAGACACACACACACACACACACGCGCGCGCGCACACACTAATCAACTCTTTAACCTAACCCCAATTAGTGCAAAAGCTATTTTTTATTACTTCTTCTGCAATTGTACTGGAATCAAATGAGGTACACCAATTATACAAGAGAAACCCAATTAACTAATGTTAAGTTTACAATTTGTCGCAAAACGTAGCCTACAGTATGACACAAGCTGCACACAAAAAAGCACACTGCAGCCCAAAAGTAGTCTAATTGTGCATTTTATTTTCATGGATAAACTGGTGTGTATAAGCCTAACAAACAAAGGCAAAATATATGTACTACTTTAAGTAGGATCAATTATGTCATCTGCTGCTGTTTCATTTAACTGTGTAACATGATCATTGTTCAAGTAGATCTAAATTCTCTATATCATATAGTTGCATTACCTTTGATGATTTACATAGCAAAAAAATGCTTTTACTTATAAAAGATCATTGGTTGGGCATATGTGGGCTGTGCAATGCTCATAATACAACAGTAGATATATATAGTAGTAGTATATAATCAGTTACAAGCTATCAGTGATATAGGTGAGATTAAAAGGTTGGCTGCTGACAAAGCTCTAGGGTTGCTTTGTACTTTACTGTAAAAGCAGATGAATTGTAGAACAATGACTCCTTTATAATGCAATGTAATGTAGAAGTACCTCAACAGAGCAGGGGTCTCAAACTTGCGGCATATGGCCGTTCGCAGCCCACGTCACCCCTATTTGTAGTCTGTATATTGACGTGAAGAAATACAACACAATTTGGCCGTTGAAGTTACTCTTTTTGTTAGGGAGGATTTGTTTGCTGTTGAGTGCAATGTTAAAATAAGTTCAAAAAATAATTTCATACAAAGGCAATATGAGCAGAAAGTGCAAACATGTTGAGGGATTGGCTGTGTTAGTTCAGTTAGAGACTTACTTGTACAGAAAATTATTTTCACTAGCAGACAAACACTAAGGTGTACACTTGTGTCTGCATTTTTTTTTAAATACGAACAAATTAATAGCAGAAGTGCTGCCACGTGTCTGACCAGAAAAAGAGTACCGATTTGTTTATTTGGTAGTTCAGTGAAAGGCTTCAGTTAGTTAAGAGTGAGAGAAAAAAACATTTGAGTTCACATTTGCAGTTTTGTCTTGTTAGACAATATCTAAAATAAAATAACCCCAAACAAAACACTACATTTTCCGAAATATTTGTTGGTGTTTTCTTGATTATTTCTTGTGTGCTTGTTTTTTGTACTATTTGAACACTAAAGTGGTCCTCCAATGAGATGACAGTGGACAGTGGCCCACAGCTCATTTAAGTTTGAGAGTCCTGGTACAGAGGCTATAGGCTAGCTTTCCTCTGTCTAACATTCAAACATAGTCTACTGTATAGCTGCTAATAATTCTGAAGCAGATAACTGTGTATATAATTTATTTATTTTTTTATCACTACGTCCCTGAGTCAGGAGTGGGAAATTTGTGCACCTACTGCCTTAGCTGGGGCGATTGTGGCTCAAGAGTTGGGAGTTCGCCTTGTAATTGGATTGTTGCCGGTTCGAGCCCCGGCTTGGACAGTCTCGGTCGTTGTGTCCTTGGGCAAGACACTTCACCCGTTGCCTACTGGTGGTGGTCAGAGGGCCCGGTGGCGCCAGTGTTCGGCAGCCTTGCCTCTGTCAGTGCGCCCCAGGGTGGCTGTGGCTACAGTGTAGCTTGCCATCACCAGTGTGTGAATGTGTGCGTGAATGGGTGGATGACTGGATATGTAAAGCGCTTTGGGGTCCTTAGGGACTAGTAAAGCGCTATATAAATACAGGCCATTTACCATTTTACCATTTAGCTGGCTGTGGTAGTGGTTTCTCAGAATCGAACCCTGATTCCCCGTTAGCCGTGGTCACCATAGTAGGCATATAAAGTACCACTGAAAGCTGATAGGGCAGACATTTGAATGAGACGGCGTCACCAAGAAGGGGCAGTAGGATGGCACAGCGATCAGCACTGTTGCCTCACCCATGTCTGCAAGGGTTCTCCCTGGGAACACCGGCTTCCTCCCACAGGAATAAATGTGATAATTGGGGTTAGGTTAATTGTTGATTCTAAAATGCCCATAGATGTGACTGTGAGTGTAAATGGTTGTCTGTCTCTCTGTGTTAGCGCTGTGCCAGTTTGGTGATCGGTCCAGGGTGCGCCCTGCCTCTTACCACGTGCCTATGGTAGCTGGCTGGGATAGCCTGAAAAGGGTGGGCAGACATCATAAGGACCATATGGATAAAAAAAAAAAATGGGATGTCACTCAAATTCATATCCAAGTGAAGGCAGACGAGTGAATACTTTTGGCAATATAATATATATATATACTTATAGAAAGTAAGCTAATAGGAGTATCTTTCACTTTGGAGAATATTGGGTTGGCCCTAACTAGTTGCAGTAACAAACTCAATTCAGCGTAACCCTTTCCATCATTTAATGCCAATTTTACTACAACAGACTTCAGATTTTCTAGTAAAGGTCTATTCTTGGAAGATCACACATCCATGTGTCTTTTTCTCTCAGTTAAATAAATGTATAAATAGAAATAGAAAAAAAGGGGCAGGGATAGCTCAGTAGGTAGAGTGGTGGCCCCATGATCGGAAGGTCGGGGGTTCGATTCCCTTGAACAGCTACCCTGAGATACCCTTGAGCAAGGTACCGTCCCTACACACTGCTCCCCGGGCGCCCAGTGGCTGCCCACTGCTTCACTGAGTGAATGGGTTAAATGCAGAGAGGGATTTTCCCCACGGGGACCAATAAAGTGCACTTTCTTTCTTTAAAAAAAAAAAAATAAGACTACACCTGACATTACATAGTACATCACCATAGCATTGTATTTACACATTTTCAAGCTTATGATGGAGATAATTACTACTGCGTAGTTACCTTTTTTTTTAGTTTTAATTTACTTGGTGGCCAAGTGAGCATCCAGTCTCTAAACAAATACAGAAATGCTACAGAAGCAGTATAATTAAGGAGAGAGTCGCACATGGAATTGGCAGGTAAACATGAAACGCCAATGGGGAAGCAACCAGGCAAGGTAATTAGACATTTTAAGGCAACTAAGACAGCCTGACAGAGTCTTTGAGGCAAATGTAGCACTAACAGTAAACAGTGTGCTTGATGAGCCATTGAGGTGCAGCTGGGCTTGAATCGGGGCAGTGATTAGCAGGTGTGCAGACCAAACATGCTGAAAGTATCTACTGGGCAATTCCATCATAACTAGACCAAGAAAATATGCATATGATACGAGGGAGAGTGAGATAAAAGCATTATTTACATGGCAATAGTCTGACCTGTGTTCTAGGATAACTGAACACTGCCATGAGTAAAAACAAATAAATACAAAAAAGAAAAACAAACAAACAGACAAATATTACACACCAAGCCTGATGTATTTTTCTGTTTCAAAGTATTTTCAAGTATATCCAATCTTTGCTTGTTTTCCCCCCTGCTTATTTTGGGACTAGAATTTATCAGCTACAGTGAAAACAATTAATCAGGCCATTTTTGAGAGTGTCATCCAGCTACTCAGCATGCAGACCCATTACAATCGAGATAATCCTTGGGATTTGGTCAGTAAATGAGTGAGACAGAGCCTGTATTTATTCTAGGCAAATGCACCACACTAAGCACAGACATGGGTAGTAAATTCTTAAATCCCATGAGGTCCCCGCTTAGTTCTAGTCAGTGCCAACAGGGCATACAGAGAAGAAGCTGAGGGGAAAGAGAAAAGCAGCTGTTACCACAACAACTTGTTTTACGGAAAACAAGATACATTTAAAATAAAGTAAAGTCATCTGTGGGTAAAATGAATGAAAAACAATATATA
Source organism: Pundamilia nyererei (assembly GCF_000239375.1). Classification (NCBI taxonomy): domain Eukaryota; kingdom Metazoa; phylum Chordata; class Actinopteri; order Cichliformes; family Cichlidae; genus Pundamilia; species Pundamilia nyererei. The sequence continues at coordinate 2,333,835 of NW_005187476.1, read as the reverse complement.
AATAATGCCTGAATGGTTTAAGCCACATGTTGCTTCAAACACTAAGATTTGTAAAAAAGGAAACTTTTTTCTTGATTGACAGGTACAACCAAATTTTCACAATGTACCGTGTATTAAACACTGCCTACTACTTTTGACAAAATTGCTCTGTTGTGTTGTTTATGGAAAATGTGTCCATAACACAGCCATGCTGTAATTTCTTTACAAAGAGACAATTTGACATGCTCATATTTTCATGGTGAAAGTGTCCTTCAGATTGCAGGAAATTATACCCAACACAGTAATCCTAGTATTCACCTGCCTTTCTCATGTACATATCTCATGTGCTTGTACAAGCATGTTGTTTTTACATCTGTGTCCTTTTGCTGCTTGTCAATGTGTCATGTTTTACTCTTCTCTCCTAATTTTCTGACAAGCCCTGTTGTTTTCAGTGGCTTAACAAAGAAATATGATGTGATGATCCCTCTGTGGGAAATGTGCAGTAACAAAGACAGAGGGCCACTTTGAACCCTGAGGTAGAAAAACAGACCCATCTCACTGAGTGTGATGAATACACTCATGTAGTGTATATTCACACATACACAGTCTTACACATACTGTAAAAAATAAATTGGCCAAAACATTATTTGATTTTTTTTCCCCCAGTCACTGCAAATCATTTCTGCTCTTTATTTCTCTCTCGCTCTATCTCAGTCTGCCCTTCAACTTTATTTTACTTGTTCTTCCTCTTTCGATTTCCCTTTCCTCTGCTCTGCTTTATATCGTGCATTAAAATTCCACCCCACTCGTCACTCCTCCCACCCACATCTACCCCCTCTATTTTCTGAAAGCAGGAATGATACACTGGGTTTAAGCTAAATTCCTTGTCTGTCTCACTAATTGCCTGCTAAATGCATGATGGAGAAAATCATTTTCAGCCAGCGTCGGAGTGAAAGAGCCTTTCAGCATTGTTCTGGTTGTCAAGGCAACGCAATTAAAAAACCACCAAGAACAAATGTGCACTCAGGATAGCGAGGTTTAACGCAGACATCTCTGCCGCTCCTTCATTCTTGCCTTGTTTTAGTTTCTGCTCCTTTTGAATTTCTGATTTGATTCTTGTTTCACTGCCATTCTCAATTTTAACAGCTTTGTTTCAGAAATGAAATTTCTACAAATTTAAAAGAAGTGACACCTTCCTGTATTAAAAAAAGGTTTGAATGGACAAAATAAAAAGCTGACAAAATGGTATTTACTAGGAAAGTGCGTGTGTAACTCAGATGCACTGACAAAACAATAACACTCACCCTTGAAAGGTATTGACCTGAAAATGACTGAAAGTTTCAGCTTTTAATTGTTTGATTTTCTGTCAGTACTCCATGCACATCCTAGGTATGTACAGTGAGGCACATTGTGTGAAAAAGTTTGTCCCAAATCTTCCTTTTTACACTTTCTTTCTTTTTTCTCACTCCTTTTTTTAAAAATTAATTCCTGGTAGGTCGAAAACCATGGTAGTAATTTATGAGTTCAGCCTGGGGTCGTAATAAACCTCTGAGACTGAAAAGGGGAAGAGAAGAGAGGAAAGAAGAAAGAGGAGAAAAAGAGATACGAGAACAGCAGAAATGAGGAGAAGAGGGGAAAAAATGAGGCAAAATGCTCATTTAACTCATTCTCATTATAACAGCAGTCCTTTCCCCTCTCTCTTTCACTGAACCCTCATCAAGATGATGTATGTGCGGGCGTGGAACCCATTTCACCTACCACCTGTGTATTACTTACTTGTCTGGCAGATGTCAGCCAAAGCAATGATGATATCATTATTCACAAAAAAAATCACATATTTGTGGAGCAGAGACATGCCATGGAATAGGGAAGAAGATAAAGAAAAAAATGTTCAGAGTGATTCTGTCACCAGTTCCAGATGTTCTTGCTCTACTTTCCTTTTCTCTACAGAGAAAACACACTCTGATCCAGACAATTGGAGAAATATGCAAGTGCCAAAACATAGCTTTGGCTTGTTTTGTGACAGTATGTCTTGTGTTAGACTGTCAGAATTGGGTCAGATTACCATTGAAAATCTACTCAAAGACTTCTCATTGAAGGTTTGAAACAATGTGACACAATAGGGTGTGCAATTTAGTCAATGCAGCAAAATAAAAGTCCAACAAAACAAATTGGGATGGATTAATGTAGAGTTTGCCATTCCTCTCTCGCCCCTGCATGCAGTCTTTATCCTTCAAACTCGGGTCCTCTACCACAGCTCTGGGAGCTTGAGGGTCCTGTGCAGTATCTTTGCGCTCTTCTGGACAGAGATCTTGCATGTTGTTCCTGGGATCTGCTGTTGCCACTTGCCTAGCTTGTGGGTCACTGCACCGAGTGCTCCGACTACCACTCCAACTCCACATCTTCTCAAGTTCTTCTCTGAGCCCTTGGTACTTATCCAGGTTCTCGTGTTTCTTCTTCGTGATGTCATTCAGTGTCATTTGGACTTACCTGACCGTCTGCAGGTACTTAGTATTTGCAGCTTTCCTAACAGTCTCTTTGTGGTTCCCATTTGCCCGTGGGATTCCCAGGTACTTGTAGTTGTCCTCACTGTCTGCAATGTCGCCTTCTGGTAGTTCAATCCCCTCAGTCCTGACTAGCTTCCCTCTCTTTGTTACCATCTGACTACACTTCTCCAGTCCGAGTGACATTCCAATGTCTTTGTGTAGATCCTGGTGGTGTGGATCAGTGAATCCATATCTCGTTTAATGTCGGCATGCAGCTTGATGTCATCCATGTAGAGGAGGTGGCTAACAATTGCTCTATTCCGTAGTCGGTATCAGTAGCCAGACTTGTTAATGATCTGGCTGAAGGGTTCAGGCCTATCCCTAACAGCAGTGGGAACAGAACATCTCCTAGGTAAATCTTGCACTTGATTGTGACTTGTGCAGTTTGCTTGAAATTGGCCTCTGGTGTTGTTCGCCACATCCCCATTGAATTCCTGATGAAGGCTTTTAGGTCCTATTGAGCTGGTTGGTGTAGTTCAACTGATTGGGTCCAGTGATGGTCACAGTAGGAACGTCCGTAATGCTTCATACACATCTTTTGGTAAACCTTAAGAGTGTGTCCTGGTTAATCACTACCTGACGCATACCTTATTAATCTAGACGACATCCGAGCTGGTATAACGTAAGTTATATATCTCTCACACATATTTCGAGGTTGGCTTGGGCACCCTTACTGGATACGCACACCTTGGCCGGAAGTAAGAGTGAGTAGCGTTTGGTTTTTTTTGTTTGTTTGTTTTTTTTATATGTGTGTGTCTTTTCAAAATCAAAGCTGTAGAGGTTGGGATTTTTTAAATACAGCTCTGTAGCTATGAAGCTATGAGGTCCTAGCTCATTCTCTGGGTATATAGTATTTGTGTGTGTATAGTTTGTGGGTGTGTGTGTGCGTGTGTGTGTGTGAGGCAGTAGCGGTTTTTGATACGGGCGACAAGGGCGGTTGCCCAGCGCGGTATCGTGGTGGGGGCGGCATCACGGGCATTGGCAAAAAAAAAAAAGAAGAAGAAAGTCAGAATTCTGACTTTTTCTCAGATTTTTTTTCCAGTGGCCCTAATCCTCTTCCGTAGCTGCCAGACATCAGCCAGCGCATATTAGGAATGGCATAGGCACCGATCGGTTTTCTATCACCCATTTCCTGGGAGTAAGGGCACCCTCCGTTTGCGAGGTGCGCCTGCTGCTTGCGGCACAGGGAGGACAGGGCGGGGTGGTGGGGGATTCTGTGGCTGGCTCGCAAAATAAAACGAAATAAAAACAAACCAACAAACACAAAAACCAGACATCATGATGCAGACTTATATAACTGATGTTTTTTCTAAATTCTATACGTGAAAAGTGAGCGCGAGAGCCCTCGGTGCGCCTGCTCGCTGCTGAAGTCAAAGTAAACTTTATTGTCATCTCCGCTACATACAGTCCAGTATATAGAGAGACGACGAGGCTCCAGTTACAGCAGTCCAAGTAAACAAACAATAAATATAAGAAGAGTAAGAAAATAAATATACACTTTAGAACTAGGGGTAAAGGGATCAATAACAATTTAAAATTTATATTTTACAGTTTGATGATTTAAAGTCTCACACACAACCCGTCGAAAGGGGAGGGGAGCGGCTGCTTCCAAATAGAGCACTTTTCCTTCATAATGATGTAAATCCAAGTCCATTATGTATTCATGATTTGAATCCTGGGTTGTGCAAATCCCGGAAATAAACCCTAGACAAAGTGAATCTGTGAACTAAGCTGTAGGTCTATTAGGTTATGTTGTGGCGATCCTCGAGTTGGGGGATGGGTGTTCATACTAGAGTGCAAAATTAAAACCAATGGAAGAAGGACAAGAAAAGTTCAAAGCTATCAGGTGCTCAGAGGGAGTGTTCGCCCAGGGCCGCCACTGAGTGAGCGTGTCTCCCTTCTTATCCCAAGCTGCAGAGTTGTGATGGATTGAATGAGGTGTCTCTCCAGCTGGAGATCGTAATGAAGATTTACCCCCAGTGTGTGTGTGTGTGTGTGTGTGTGTGTGTGTGTATGGTGTGTGCTTGCAAGAGAGGAGGGCGACAGGACTAGATTATCCTTTACTAAGTTGTGCTCCAGTATGAAGGGCTGAGTCTCCTGCAGGGAACACTGAAACAGACACACACATATGTGAAAACACAGTCTGACCACTGCCTTGGAGATGATAAATGTGGGTCTCAGCGTAGCTCTCAGCTCCAGGGAGTCAACTTGGAGACACAGAGACCCAGTTTTTACTTTTTTAACCGGGGGAAAGTGGAAGCTGGGGCTACAATGGAGCAGTAAGCAGAGACAAAGATGGGTGATGTGCGCAGATGGTGGCCAGACCCCTAGGGATCAGGCTGATGTTGTTGTGGGTTTCTCTGTGGGCCAATGGGAAGTGTCCTGACCTGCCGCTGTGGATCCTGTGAAGTGTTGCCACACCTAATGACAGGTGGTTTATCATCCTTGTGATAAACTTAGACAAAGCCTATATTGTGTGTAGATTTACTGATTTAATTCTCCTGATAGATATATAGACCTAATATGTCAGTAGTAGTGAAACATATGCTATGTGTTTCTTGAAACACTTTTCAATCCACCTGTTTCTATGTGCAGTTTTGATAGTGAGAATAATTTAGAAAAATTTTAATAACAATAAAAAAGGTCAAAACATACAAAACAAAAAGTGGAAAAAAGCTGATTTACTGAATAAAACCTTACTGAATAAATGTATACGCTAAAGGTTCTGCTGAACACATTATATATGTCTAGACCAACTTGGTATTATGAAATAGCATTTAATTAATGATGTTTTTTTTTTTGTTTTTGTTTTTTTTATGTATATTTATATTCAGAGCTGCTGTGACATAGTTGAATCCTTATCACTACAGACTTTTCTTCTCTAATTTTAATGAAACCCAAGTGGACAATTGGGAGCTTTGTGAAATACCTTCTGATAATAATAAACTTGCTATAAAATTTCCTTGTATCTCTTATTTGCAAATTTTATTGACATTAACTTAAATTGCAACATATATGAATGATAGTGTCTATCAAAGGGTACCTTTGCATGCTGCAAAGATGCAATTGTGGAGTTTATATTACGTCTATGTCTACAGTTCAGCGAGTTCATTTGTCTCTGTTAGTTTTCCTCACACCCCTGTTTTTCTTCTTGTTCTTCTGCTTTTGTAAATTTGTATCATAAAGTCTCAGGATGAGTGTGAACTTTAGTGTTACACAGACGTACCAGCAAGTGAAAATATGGCTCTTCTTCTTCATTTGCATTGCAGTCACAGATTTAAAATTCCCTTTGTAGTTGGAAAACAGTGCTTTTAGATAGCACTCATATCCACCATTATCAAGTCAGTTAACAAGCGTTAACACTGTCCATTCTTCCAAAATAGTGCAAGAGACTTGAAATTTTTGTAACAAACAGGAATGGACCTGTTTTTTCCAGTTTATGGAGGCCCCGACACCTTGCTAAAACTATTATGATCCCTGATGAGGAACTAGCATGCAGAAAGGTCTTTAATGGTGTTATAAACAAGACATACAATAAATAAAATACCTGTTTCTGTGAGAAACTAAAATGTGCTCTTTTGTATGAGATTTCAACCCTTTCCCTACATAGATGGTTGAATGCACGTTACTAGGTGCCTCAATTTTCCCTTTTGATCTTAAAAAAGGGCTATTTAATAACCCACGCTGTTTGAAAGATTTAAATGCTAAAGTTCAGTATGCAAGTACTAAAGATATGAAAAAGAAATATTTCTGCCTTACAATTTCCACTTTCCCATTTGGAGGTTCAAGCCATATGTATTTATTTATTTTTTTCGTTTATTGCAACATGTTCTTGCTGTCTTTATTTGAGTGTGCCATTTCTTCTATGGAGCATTTTTCCTGAAACTTCAAGAATAATTAACATTGATTCCAAATGTGCAGTTCCTTTAGCTTAAAGCTCTCAGCTATGTTATCTGACAGCTTTGGACTGATTTGACAGCCAATGTACAATGCAACAGGTGAGAATCAATTCACGGGGCTTGGCGTATATTGATCCATACACTCTGGTAGGAGAGAAAAAAGGAGATGTATACACTTTCCACATTGAAATACATATCCAATTTTAAAAAAGAAAGACTACCATGACAAAAACCAGTCCCTGCAACTTTAAATTCTGCGGAGCAGTAACTCAGGCTTCTATCCGGTTGAAGTCTGACATCATTAGCTGTTTCCTGGTCCAAACTCTGCTTCAGTTCCCAAAGTCAAATAAACACTGCCACATCACTGAGAGTTAAAAACTATCTCAATTCTTTCATCTTTAATAAAATGATCAGTGTGGCTGCTCTACCAGGTGTAACAATTAAGTTTAACATCCAGGCATCCACAAAAAAAGAATATATGAACTTTAACAGAGCTCAAAGTTAGCAAGGAGTTAGCGTGCTAGTTTCCATCTAAAGATGATATATAGCCTGTTCTGACTGAGGGGTTTCTGAAATTTTTAAATGTACAGCTATCACTGTATCTCTGCTATCGCTTCCGATATGAATGAAGACAGAAAACTAAACAGTAGTGATGTTTGTTGGGTTACTGAAGTTGGGCTACCTGGTGCTATGGTTAGCATAATATTAATACATTAGCACAGTGAAGCTGGAGGATGAACACTAGCTTTTTTCCACTCGATAAACGTTAACGTGAGGGTTCCCGATGGGTAGGGACAAATGCAGTTCCATGGCAGGATGCTGTAAACAGACCAAACTTCAGTCAGGAGAAAAAGTTAGAGATAATCCATCCACAATAGTAGGTTAGTTATTAATATCCTGCTGCTGTAGGGTATTAAAAACTGAGCTTTAAAACATGCTACCGATGAATAGTAGTGATAAAAACTAGGAGAGACCCAATTACTGATTTTTTTTAGGAACTTGTTCAGATTAAATAGAACAAGATACAGAGCATTAAAACATGTTAAAAACACAACAGCCTTAATAAGTAATAAGTAGTTTGGACTAGGGCTGCTCAATTAATCGAATTTTAATCACGATTACGATCTGGGCTTTCAACGATCATTAAAAATGACTGAGCCGATTATTAGCCCCTCCCTCATTTATCCGCGACACCTTAAAGGCCGGT
>NW_005187476.1:2323848-2325043 GCF_000239375.1 Pundamilia nyererei | reverse complement strand
TTTTGGATGCAAGATAGCGCAGGCAAGACATAAGTCATGGATCTGTTTTTCAAATGTGAGTCGTAATTTAGGTCTTATTTTGCTGCTGGTTCAGTGTTGTTACTTCTCCAGTTACGTGTAGTCGGGTGAATGGGGTATTCCATGCTTGGTGTTTAGGTCATTTTGCGGTATTTGTTTACATGCTTATTATTTATTTGTTTGTTGGTTTAGCTGTGGATACCACACATGTCTATATTTACATAACAGACCTGTAAATTAAACAAGATGTTAGCACAGTGAAGCTGGAGATTGAACAAGATGTTCGCGGCCAATGAAACAAGATCTTCCACTTCCTGCACTGAAAAAAAGGCCATGTTGGATTTATTTAATTCAATAGTGGACATTGGTTGCACACAACTGTTTTGCTTTGGCAGAAACTTAAGCAACTGAGTTAAATCAACACAACTTTTTCATATTCAATAAACCTGTGCATTTTGTGTTGATAAAACACAATTGAAACATGTTTAGATGAAGTAAGGTGAGCTCTTGGAATATTTTAATTCTTCACAATTTTGTCATTTTATTTCAACACTATTCAATAACTTTTACCCCAATACTACTTGGTCACTTAAATACTACATGTTGTCTTCATATTACATAATGTTCAACAAAGTCTAGAGTCTGGTTAACATAAAAATTGAATGGATCTACAACAATGCTGTGAGGCAACAGCACTAACCGCCATGCCACCAAGCTATCAATCCAGCCTTAACAAAGTAGGGAAGCTATGATTTCTGTACGTTTTTGTCCTTGACAGGTTAAACCACAATAAATAGCGACAGCATACACGTGGTGTGTGTGTAGTTGTCTGCCTCTTATAACTCCAGTGATTTTCCTGCAGTTTGAAATCACGTGCTATCTTGTGAATTTCATGAGTCCAGCAACTAACCACTCTTACTAGATTGTATCAGGTCATCTCAACAAGAACAAATTAAGTTGTTGAATTTCATACAGATCCTACATGATTTAATTACGTTCAAGATAGAAACATGACATTTTTGTGTTCAAATTACAAGTTAGGCTTTTATAAATGTAACAACCACCAAATTTACTTTTTTCGGTGTACCGAAAAAAGTAGAGGCGGCTGTTCGACTTGACTGAGATGGATGCCTTCCTCAAACCACGATCTAAAGCGCATGAAACTGAAATCCTGTGC
>NW_005187476.1:2319825-2321644 GCF_000239375.1 Pundamilia nyererei | reverse complement strand
GTTTACATTTTGACTGCACAATTGTGAGCTTTTTGTTATGCACAAAAACAACATTGTTTTCTTTTATTTATGGACCATGATTATTTAATAAATGCTGAAAATTTATTTTTGAGTAATTGCTTCATGTACATCTACGCTGTATGTAAATAAAAGTGCAAGAAATGGTCTCCTGCCAATAAGTGATTTCTGGTATTTGCCAAAAAAATGATTGTGGGAATTTAAGTTGTTATAAATGACTTGTAGACCTAAAATCTGTCAAAAATAGGTCACTCTTATCTCCCATGAAGAATATCAAGCAATTTAGAGCGAGAAAGACCATTCCTATCTCAAAGTAGCTGCTGCAATCAGTTTTGGGCAGAATAACTTTTATATATCCTTTATTTATCCTTAAAAAGTATCCATTAAAAAGGATCACTGACATTAAAAAATATATCTTTCAAGATACAACTAACACAGAAGGCAGCAGAAATTGTAACAAAAAGGACTGGATTGATGACAGTGTGGGTACAATATAGGGTATACTTCAAAAACAGGTCATTTCTACATTTTATGTATAACCCCTTCTTAATTCCTGTTCACTACAGTCTATTTAGTAATATAAGTAAAGATATTAGATGTAAAAAACAGAAAAACTTCGGAAAGCACTTGTTGGCACAACAACGGTCATGCCAGATGGCCGCCCCACCCTGGTTGTGCTGGAAGTTTCTGCCTATTAAAAATTAGTTTTTCCTTGCCCCTGTTGCCAATCGCTTCCTCATATGGAGTCGTCTGATTGTTGAGTCTTTACCTCACAGTGTAAAGCACCTTGAGGTGACTGTTGTTGTGATTTGGTACTATGTAATAACATTGAATTGAACTGAATTGAATAAAAGCTTTACTATATTCTGTAGACACCATATACTAACAGACAACGTGCCTTTTCACAACATGCAAGGTAGTTCTATAGAGTTCAGTAAAATTCCTCAGCCGCAGCCATATGTTCTGCTGTTTTTGTGACTGTTGCTACAGAGGAAGAATATAAAAAAGACCGATGGGAGAACTGTGCCTTGTTATGCAGTTAATATTTTGAACAAATACATGAACTTGTTTTTCTGACTCTAACTAGGTATTTTTGGCCCCTAAATCTAAGCAAATATCACAAATAAACAAATGGTTCCTCTTAGTTCCTCTTTTTGTTGAACGGCTTATTAACCCAATCCTAGCATTATCATCTGTTGAACTGTTATATAGAATCATCATTCTTGCAATGCAGGATTCTTATAATTTAAGTCGTTTTATATTTACACAAAGAGACAGAATCAGATTTTGTGAAAACAAACATCTATGTAGAATGTTCCTTTCCTCAGCTTAGCCTCCCACCTATGTTTCTTACCTCTGAACTTTAGTTATGTGATTAAATAAAAGGTCCCTCGTTGCCCCTGAAAATTTTATGCTTAAAGCAGTTTTTTTGCCACATCCCACAGTGTTCCCATATTGACTCAATTAATATGATATTCTAATAGTGGGAATGCACTTACAATCAACACATTGCCTAAGACAAAATATCTCACAGCTCATATATTCCTAAGTCTCACAGTGCCATGTTACATTGCTGCCAGCCTTGTAATTCTTATATGAATATTACATCTGCATTTCCTTTTCCTCTCAGTTTGTGTTATTGTGTCAAATACAGGGCTAGATTTGTATCTTCATAGCAACTGCAAAGGATTCCACTGCCTGCAGTCAGGTTCTGGGGCCTGCCTGTGTAAGATTGAAGCTTTCTTTTCTGCTTGGTGAGCAGAGAGATGTGAGGGGGGAAAGTGATGGGGGTGGGGGGTAG
>NW_005187476.1:2312958-2319757 GCF_000239375.1 Pundamilia nyererei | reverse complement strand
AAATGGGCGGGAGGTAAGGGTGCTTCAAAAGAGAGACCCCCGGCATTGTGCCTAAGGTTTCCATCTGTCTGCAAGAGGGATGCAACATACACAAAAACACTGACTGATGTGTGCACACGAGTGCTCGTAAACAACATTATTTGTGCATGAAAGCAGTAGACACACACACACACATACATGTTTTTGTAAGTGAGGGGTAATGATGACAGAGAGGACTGACACCTAGACAGTCACACCCTCAGAAGCTTGATAGGAGAATCTGTGAGCAGGGCTTTGTGCATTCCAGTTTTGGTGTATTTAAAGCCTGCCTCAACACTGTCCTAAATCCAGGGGGGCAAATGCTGATGATCACAAGGATGTATAAATGGCTACAGGTCTGTTTAGCTGTGGTTTCACAGTACAATAAATCCATCATCACTGTAGAAGACCCAATGGGTGCTCATTGTGTGTGTCTTTAATACTGTCTGTCTTTCAGAGCTATATTTATAAAATGATAGTTTTAGAGTTGCAGAGAGCCTTAGCCAGTGAGTTTCAGTTTTGTAAATGTTTCATCATATAAGCTTCCCTTACCCAACCCCACTAAAAAACATCTATGAATTTCTGTAGATAAAGAAGCGTCTTATCCGAGTAGAAGCCCTTATAACTCACATTCAGACCCAATTTATTGTCTGGTAATGACAATAAGAGCACAGAAGCCAGGAAGGCAACAGGGTGCAGGTCCCAAATGGCGAAGCCTTGCCAGAGATAATAACAGCAGCAGAAGTAATATATTCATGCATGCATAGAGTGTCACCCCCAGCCAAAAGCACATTGGCAGAACTCTTCAGCTGAATCACCACTCACTGCAACAGTCTCCCTGAGAGCCAGTCAGCCAGAGCAGAAAGGGGTGGGGGGTTAAATACCCTGTTAAACATCAATCACTTTTTCATATTGGTAAGGTAAACACCCATTTTGTGACTCTCAATTTAACAAGAATGCAGAAGTTATTCAGGACACATCGAAAGCTTTTACGTTATGATCTAAAAAAGCAGATGTGTTGGCCTGATTAGGAAAGCTTTCGTTCAACTAAAATATAAAGTGTAAACATAATGTGTCTACACTTTTTAAGAAGGTTAATATTTAAAGGAATAAACATTTAGGCTCACATATATTCAGACTCTTTTTTTCTGTTGTCAATCACATATATATTAAATATATGCTTAGGAAAGAAAATCCTCTTCACAAAATGTATTAAAGTTAAGAACATCATCAATTAAGTTTTATGTAAGCAATCAAAAGACCCTCTGATGAATGTAAACAGAGGGTTTACAATGAGGGGCAAACCACGGGTTGAACCCCACAAAACTGGAACTTTGCTGGAAAATCTAAAAAAGCACGGCCAGTTATGTAAAAAGGTTTTGGACAGACAAAACCAAGATTCACCTGTACCGAAATGATAAGAAGACACTGAAAGGAACAACTCATGAAGCATACCACATCATCTGTCACAGTGGAGAAAAAGTGCCACATGGAACTGGCAACCATACTTCTTATACTCAATAAGTATAAGAAGTACTTATTGATGATGTGACTGTTAATAGAAGTAGTTGGATGAATTCTTAAGTGTACTGGGCTATATTTCAAACAAATGGAAATGTGAAACCTATCGGATGGCAGTTCACAGCATTTCAATTGAATCTTGATTCTTTGTCATATAATTAGCTGTAGTTGTGTGTGAGATGTTTGAAACAATTAACTTAATGCACTTGGAGGGAAACATCTTTGACTTTTCAAGATATTCTATTCATATCTTTGATCATCAGACAAGGACAGTATTTTTTAATATGAACACTTTATATTTAATATTTCAGATGTTTTGAGTTAGAAAAGTACTGAATTTATAATATATTTTAAATACTTTTGAACTTAAACTTAATGATATGGATGAAACCTCATTCCTATGATATATGTATGCATGCTTCCTCATTGGTGACTTTTCACTGAAGCTGAAGCTTTTCCATATTCAAAAAGTAAATGTTGTTTATCTGTATTGACAGCGATAGAGGTGACTAATCTAGCATGGATGTCTCCACATAATTTGCTTTCTTTGAAATTCACAATACTTTGCCTAGGTACAGTAGTCTACCAGTTTGATCTCATTCCCAGGCTGTCAAATACTGTTGTTTGTCAAAGCCACCCGCTTCTCGCAATTATGCACAAATGTCCTTTTGCTTCAGTGCTGCAATGCAAAAGTGAGAGTGGTCTTACCTTTAACTTGAAATTCTGGAGATTTGCAACAAACCACTTGACATCACATTTAAGGAAATAAATAATTATTGTAGACTTGACGTTTAGAATGCTTTAGATGTCATAGGAGCTCCATCATTTGCCTACAAGCTCATGATGCAGGCAACAAGACCAGTTTGCTCATGGAAAGATCCTTTGCCAAATACCTACTTTAACAGTGCACTAGTGGTAGTTTTGTATCAATGACTGAAGTCATTTATTTCATGTCACTATAAATAGGGACAAAAAATATTGTCTGAACGAAGAACAATCCAGGTTAGTTACAAAAACTATGGCAGTAGAGGCAAATGTATTGCTCAGATTGTTGCATTAAATGAAGTAGAAATCATGTGAAACTGCAAATATCTGTTTCAGCTTTTAAAGAAAAAAAGCATTCAATGACTGGAGAAAATTACTTTAATTACCATTCACACTGACATAAAGTTAATATTTCTTTTCATTAGGTACTGATAATGCTTCATTGTATATTTCTACCCGAACAGATTTAGCTTCTTTAATTACAAACACATAGTGAAACTTCTACCTTAAAAAACTACTGCATTCCTCTTTGGCCTTCTTAGAAAACTATGGGGAATCTGCAGTTAGAGTTTTAACAGGGACTAAAAGAGGAAAGTGCATCCCACCTGCCCTCGCGTCTACCTCCCGTACACACCAGCATTGATTTTAAGCTTTTCTTGCTTGTCTATACAGCAGTCAGTGTCCTTGCTCCACAATACATATTAGACCTGCTTAAAAGCGATAAGCCATCCCGACCTCTCGGGTTATCTAGCATTGGTCTTCTGGCTGTACCTAAGGCCTTTTGAAAATCTTGTGGACCTACCTCATATTTCTTATGCTCCTGATAGAAAAGCCTTGAGAAGTTAACTTATTTTAAAGGATAAATGTTTGGGTTTTTTTCCCACCAGTGAAGATGAATATTAGGAAGAAGATAAAGAAAGGGCCATTTGGAAATTGATTTCAGAAATGATATCTGTAGAAAAAAACTGTTGAATTAACTGTAGGAAAAAATCTGTAGAAGAAGTGTAACTTGAATCCTACTCATTGATCTGTGATAATGGCACATGCTTCTAACACAGCGTCCTTTGTTCCCATCTTCAACTGAGCCATGCAACTGAAGTGTGTGCATGTGTGTGGATTAGCTCCATGTGTACACTCTTGGAGCCTTAGAACCTTACAACATGCCCTATTTGATCTGTGCTTGTAGAGATACAGTATGTGCATATGTGTGTATATGGATGGTGAAATTCCCATTCCAAAAGAACTCCAAAGGCGGTCACGCTTTCGGAGGCTTGCATCAGTGTTGCGTTGCAACATCAAGCCCTCTGTGCTTTCCCTGGGAAAACAATAGCTTATCTACTCCCCCTCTTGTCCGCATCTGACAACATCAGCATTCAAGGCCTCTTTAGCACCCAGACAGCGAAGAGCTACTTAGCAGCACAAGCCCATAGGATTAACTGCTGATCTACTCATTCACTTTAAGCACTGCAAACAGCAGACTTGATGATAGCAGGGGTTTAAAAGTTGGAGGTGAGGCACTTATCACCAGATGAGCCACTTGATATCTCATCTTTCACTTTGTAAACTTTCACTGCAGTGAAGGTGATAAAACCGGGACACAATGGCTGCTGGATGGCTCTAGTGGCCTCTCCGTAGGAAGGAAAGATATCCTCAGAGTGTACGGACACCACAGAATGGCATGCAAATTAATTCAAGCATCTTTGTCTTTTGGAGGCCCTAAAGGCACAATGTCTGGTTGCCGTATGGGGTGGTGCTGTGAGGGCATTGAGGTGCACTGGAGCATTTTATTCACCAGAATAGGAGGAGGAGGACCTTATTTTGATTTATTTTGGCTTTAATGAGAGGAAATTATTCAGAGGTGTATGAACTTATAAACACCATTGAGGCTATTGAATTTTATTGCACAGTTTACTATTATTGTTTAAGATTCATTGGGCTTTAGGCGTGAGCAGTAGCCTCGATTTACGGCCAAAGTATTGACTAGAGTGAGAGTTCTTTGTTATGAGAATTCAGATGATTCTTATTTGAATGGTTGCTTTTCAAAACCCTGATAACATAGAGAGATAAAACCGCAACTTATTTGTGGGGTGGTCAAGCAAAAGACTTTCCATGGTCTTTATTAAACAAACTGACGTTTTTCAACAGCATTGTGCAAGTTGCATTTTGAAAGATGAATTCCTGTTTATTTTGGCTTGGGGTATATCTCATTAATGTGGCTATTGCAACTCTAAGTGTCATGCTAACTTTGCACTCTTCACCCCCACTGTGGATTTTTGTGGAAACAAGGAGTTGCATAATGGCTGCACAGTATTCTTCAGAGTTAAGCAGCTTGAGCCTTGTGTGTGTGCGTTTTTTTAGACTATTGTGTGTTTACCTCTGATTGAGAATAAGAGACACATTTAAAATGATTTTTGTAAAATTAATATTTTTGGTAGCCTCATTGTAACAATGACAATCCAATGAAAAGCCTGAAGTGTCACCATTGAGCAGTAAACATTTGACGTTTTACACTCAAGTGTTACTGGTGTTCTACTCTGGTTAACTGAGTGAGGTTTGTTGTGGGATTCTGGACAATTCTTATATGGGTAACAAAGAAAGATAAAACTTGCAAATTAAGTTGTGGGATGGTCAAGAGAAAGACAACTTTGTTTCAATGGTTTTTATTATATAAACTACATTTTATTCTTTCAATGCAGCACTGGGTAAAAAAAAAACATCTCAGAAGCTCAGCCTTCACTCAGAGAAACTTAAATCTAAACACCTCTCTTTCATTTCATGTCACAAAAGTATTTATTTTCTGTTCTTTCTTGTTGGCATGTGAGAAAAAAAAGAGATTTTTTTTTTTTGAAGGAGATCTTTTCAAATAAAACTCTATCAAATCATCCAGCTGGTTTCAACTGCTCTGTGGAATTCAGTGTTACTGGAAAACAATGACTATCTGCAACATATTCAGTGTTACAGTGTTCATGTCTCTGTGATGCATTCCATGCAGGAAGTCTCATGACCCTTCTACTATAACACACTCTCGCTCTCTCAGCCACCCTCTTAACTATTCTCACAGACTCACAAAAGCACCAAATCATCGTCAACGCCACCTCTCCACAATATGTCCTGGGGAGAAATAAACACATAGTTTAGAGTTTTTTCATCTGCCAAAAAGATGCATGGCTGCTGTTTTTAGAAACTGGCCATTTTCTCAAAGCATAACTAGGGAAAAGAAAAGAAAGAATAATAACTGCAGAAGACAATCACTTCCTACCCAGAAGTGGGAAGAAAAACTCCACTCATTTTTCTTGTATTATTGAATCATTTCTTGCCCCCGAGAAGTAACTATGATACAGAGAGGAGGGAAAAGAATTAACCAGTGTTGTGGAAGCATTTTAGATTACCAAATGTTAATTCCGAGAGCTTAGTCTCAAACTTTCTTTCTGCCCGAGTGTATTTTTTGAACAAATTAGGTTCAATATTTCATGTGGCATGAATACATTTAGATTTCATCTAAAGATACTGTAGATTTACAGTATGTGTCATGTAGACGATTAATCTGAAATATTTAAAAAAGTGCTCCCAGTGAAGGTAGTGCTAATTAGCACCAACACTACCCATACAGCTCTCTCTACGAGTTCAGAAACCTGTCTAGTATTCTTTTTGCTGAGTGGTTGATTGCATTAATCGAACCACTCCTGCAGCGCTGTGTTTGTGGATAAGGAACACTTCCCTCAGTGGAACAAATTAGCTCTATTAGCCGTATGATAAAAGGGAGAATCTCCATTTCCCCATGTGAAGTCAAGCAGCTAAATACAGCTCCTCGTGATGCTTGACGGGGTTGGGAAGATTCTCTTGACCACTGTGCTAGGACTGATTTATTTCGCAACAGTTAATGCTTTCGTAAAATGTATTTATTTGTTTATTTACTGTTCAGCAGTGTGGGATTTTGCATCTATTTAAAGATCTGCAGGAAGTAGCATACCCTACAGTTCACCCTCATGCTGAGGTCTCATGGGACTTAGAGTTCATGGGAACCAGAAAGGAGTTTTCTGACTCCAGTGACTTTTTGTATGTCTTCACATCCGCCACTGCACTCACTCTCAAAACTAATCATCCCCCATTCCCCATCTTCCCAAACTATAACCACTTCCCTCCATTTTCTGTTTTTATCCTTATCCACAATCTTGCTTCTGCCTCCTCACTTCCTTCACCCTGTTCCAGCTCTCTTTATGAACTTCTCAGCTACACTGCACAGACTTAACAACCTTTGCGATGCTCTTTCTAGCCCGTTGTCTTTTCATTCTCTTGCTTCCATTCTCCTGAATCAGCTTAATTGCTGTGCTCCTCTCCATCTGCATGTTTGACGCTTTATCTCCCGTTTGTATCATGTTCTCAAACGATCGGCTATTATCATTCTCCACCTGAATCAGCTACACCACATTCATATACATTTAAAATGGCACTCATGCATGCGCACACACACACACACACACACACACACACACAC
>NW_005187476.1:2304757-2312938 GCF_000239375.1 Pundamilia nyererei | reverse complement strand
CACACACACACACACACACACACACACACACACACAAACCTAACTCAGCACATGTGAGACCCCTCAATCCCTGAAAACCTTTGACCCTCTTTTCCTGTTCATCTGGGCCCTATTAAAATAAGCACTGATTAGAAAGCTAACAGGAGCCAAGATTACCCTGTAATGAAGGAGTTCTGCTTCTCATTGCTTCTCTCGTCTTTTGTCTCAGCTCTGTTCTCTCTCACTGAATCAAATGAAATAACTAGGACAATCAAGATGGCTGATTGGAGTGAAGGATATTGGAAATGTGTCTGTGGTTTCACAAATTGCTGACCTAATACACGGGAGTGGATCCGCACTTGTTTTGTAGGTCAGTACTGCAGCAAAAGTCGATAAGAGTGCGTGTGCCTCTAAATTAGCTATGCATTACATTAAGCTTGACCTTAAAACAAAGTGAGTGTACTTTCTGTGCTGTTTGAGCTTGAAGAGCACTGATTGGATTTTTTTTTCTGCAAATTGATATAATCAGTTGAAAATTGCTGTCAGGGTGCTGTTGCGGTGAGAAGATTGCTACTTGGATTTTATGTTATTGTTGTACCATTCCCTGCACCTTTCTCACAGAGCATTCTGCCAACACAGCTGCTACCCAGTTGTTCACTGCTGTTCTAACTGGCAAGAATGTCTTCATTCATGTATAACCCCTACCAGTCAGGAGAGCCTCACTGTGTAACTATATGTGTGTTTGGGTTGTGTATGTGACTCCAAGTGTCTTGTTCTTAACTTCCATGAGCATGCATGCACATAAAGCACAGATGCCCTGTTCTTGTTCTGTTTCCCATGTAAGCATGTCTTGGCTATCCATGCTATAACACTGGACCTTACCCAAACACAAAGCTCTGTGCAGAAAAACCCGACAGCTGCACTCAATTACATTAACTACCATGGGCTGAAAACACACACTCGCTCCAGCCACTGGCTCCAGCCATAATCAACGACTTATTTAATAAGCCCAAAAAATGCAGCTCTCTTCTTTCTCTGTTGTACTCAACCATCCAGCTACCCTCACTGTATATACACAGTAATCTGTAATGCTCACATATATGCTTTATTTTTCCTAAGCACATTTGTTTCTGGTTCAGCTTCCTGCTGGGGTCAAAGCTCAACTCTTCGGAGGTAACTGAGTGTTGTTGTAGGACATGGGGGAAGGGTTCCTGGGAAATCTCAAGCATTCTCATGAATAGCTCCACAGAGGAAGTGTCACAAATTTCTCACACAGATATTCAGGGGAGTTAACATCTAATCTGCTGGGAGATGAGAAACCAAGAGTTTGCAGAGAGGGAGGTCTGGCGAGCTTATTCATCACAGCTTTGCGAATGAATCGAAGCACTGATATCTGATGTTTTAACAAGTATCCCCTCTAAGGTATACATAGGAAATTTCAGCCAGGATAATCTTGAGGCATTAACTTGCTAAAGGGGAATGTTAAATTAAAAAAAAGATTTGGTTGTGTATCTTAACCATAGCTACCATGACTACCCTGAAATTGTTGTTGTAAATTCATTACTCAGGACAATAATGCATTTTGTTATTCTTAGGTTGTTTTATTGTTTTAATGGGTCAAAGTACCTAACATAGATAAGATTAAATTACACTTTACACATACAAAGTTGCTTGAATGCTAAGTCTTGAAGACTGCCTCCTCTATTTTGTCTTTTATTTGGGGCTCTCATCTTCAGGCTTTTATTGATGGCAACACATCTTTAGTCAAGAATTAAAAATAATAGTAATTTTTAAAAAGATTTTAGTATTTCTAATTATGTTTTAGTTTCTGAAAAGGAGAAACTACATATAAAATTGTGTCTAATTCCTAATGCAGTATTTTTGTTAAATCCTTTGAATTAAAGCTGAAAATCTGCACCTCAGTCACACCTTGATCATCTGATTGATTTTTTTTTTTATCTGCTCCGATTGTGGTGGGTTCACCACTCCTAGGAGTGGGTGGTGGGTCACGTCTCCCATGTGTGAAGCTGAGCCAGGTTCAGTTTTTTCCAATTGCAGTTTCTCATGTGGTATCTTGGGAAAATCAATTGTCCACCGTGATATAGTTTCTGGCGTCCCTCTGGCATGCACCTGCTGCATACTTGTTTCCAGCATGTTCAACTGAGAGGAAAGCCAGAGGCAGACCTAAGAAGACGAGATACAACATATCTCAGCTCACTTGGGGATGCCTAGGTCTCCTCCCAGAATAGCTGAAGGAGGTGGCTTGGGAGGGTGAGATCTGAGCATATTTGCTTGAGACAGCTGCCCCAGCAACACAGACATGACATAAATGCGGATAATGGGACGGCGAATGGGTGGTTGGATGGATTATTTTCTCAGATTCTTCCTAAAAGTCAAACAATAAATGAAAATTAAAATGAATTCCAGTCCATGAGCTTTTAACATGTATTATATTTGTTTGTATTCACTCTGTGTTTAGGCCTCTTCTTTTATGACTCCTTATGCACTCCAAGCTGTATCCACTATCCTCCGAGATGGAAATCATGTGTGCTGAACAAGAACTGCAACTGAAAAAAAAAAAAAAAAAATAGAACTGCACAGATGAACTATAGGTTCATGCATGTAGGTAGAGCTATGAAAAACCAGGAAACAGCAGAAGGCAACGGCCATCAATTCATTATCTCATAATTATTCTAAACCTGGTGTGCGAAAAAATATAAAAATGCAAACATGAAACTCTATATGTGATCTTAACATAATAACATCTAAAAGATTAATTGGCCAGTAGCTGGTCATGTTCGATGTTTATAGTTTATAGCTCTTAGAACATTTTTTTTTCATGTACGGGTCTCAAGTGAAGTTATCCTCAGCTGTTTTTGCCAATATTAGCAGGTAAGATGGCTGGTGGAAAGGGGCCACCCTCACAGTGCATAGCTCATTATTGTTTGCAAGACTAATGTTCTGGCATTTTGCTGTCATGAATAGTTCACGGTACATTGATCAGGTAATGAAAGACAAGACTCAGGAGTGTTATCCTCAATATAAGTTCCTTGGTACGATCACATGAGGACTTTGCAGCACATTTTTGTATATAAAATGAAAATATTATCAAATTGGCTCAACGTTCTGAAGCAAAAATAAGATCTAAAAAGTTATCTTTTATTATATGTAAAGACGAAGTTCTGTAGTTGCTATAAGTGAACAGGAAAGAAAAGTAAATGCTTTCAACACAAAGAATGTGAAACATTATTTAATACTTCATATAAAATCATAAATAGCAAAAGTGATATAATGATGAATTCAGTCTAGTACAAGGAAGTATACTTAAGTTATCATTTCATTCCAAAAATCCTTTCATTCTAGTAAGAACAAATCGATGTCAAAGAGCATAATTATCTTGTCTTATCAGACAAATAACGTGGCTTGCTACGGTGTAATTATACTGTCAAATAAGTTTGTGCTCAGTTGTTGTGAGAGAAATGTTAGTATTTTATTTTTTATAATTTAGCACTAATAGGAGGGTATCTGTGTCGGTGCCATGTGCGCATTCAGCTTGTGGATACACCTTGCCAACAAATCTTGCAAGTGTTAGATCATAACTTTCCGAACTGTCATCCAAATCACTTCTGGCTGAAAAAATCAGGAACAACAACAATCTGGCAACTGCCATATCAGGACCCAAATCAAAGCCTCGATTCACAAAGAAATTCACAAACTAATCAGTGACGCTGCTGTGGGTCTAGATTTCATATGAAGTACAAGATTATGCATAGGTGGCAATCAGTCTACATTGCTTGTTTACAGTTTATTAGTTAAAATTAAGCTTTTCTCAAAACATTTTTAATACTGTACAGGAATATCTATCAGATGATAACAAAGACATTGGCCTAATCCCAGACTGTTCCCCACACTCTCCCATCCCTGACGAGCATAACTCCATGTGGAGACATGCTGAAGGGTTTTTTAATTAAGAGGTAGCACAAATACACACATTTAAGCATTAGAATGCTCTGACTTTTTTCTAACTGAAATAGAAACTGCAGGTGACTATATTAACACCTTGTACTTCACTTTTGTTGCTTTAGTTATGGATACACTTTGCCAACAACCTTGTTGCTTTGGAAATCGTTATTGTTGTCAGTTCTTGAATTGAATCTCTCTTGATCTCTTAATCAATGGTGTTTCTAAAAAGCACTCGGAAATGGCATTTTATTCAAAAAAATACTGTTTTATTTTCTTTAAGACAGAGTTTATTAAATCCTTTAAGAAATCATCATTCACATTTTGGACTATACGTATATTCTGTAGCCTTGACTTGCCTTAAATTAAAAGTGAGGGAATTAAAACTTAAGTTTGACTTAAGATCTGCCACTCCTCTCACTTACCCACATGGGAGCCAATTACTAATCACCATTCCCTTTAACAATCCAATTAGCTGCACTTGTAGTGTGCTGCTTCCAGCTCTGGATTATGGATGCCAAAATTCACCAACCACTATCATACCAGCAGCAGCATTAAGACTCTATCTAGACTCATTATGTTCAAATTGATGATAGTCATTTTGCTGTCAGTGAAACCAACTCGAATCTGCAACATCTTTAAACTAATAATGTTTTTGTTCTTTTGTTTTTTACTTCTAGCTTTAAAGCAGTCTCTACGGTTTGAATGATGTTTTGCTGCGTCCCTTATAAATCTATAATAGGTAATTTACACATTTCTTCTTCACAATCCAAGTTAGATCATTCATATACTTTGTATATTTATGTTATACTCCTTGACTTTAATTAAGCAGCTGCATGGTATGGTCACTAATGTTAAGTTCATTGATAATTTATCATCAGATGACTACTACTGTGAATAAGTACTAAAAAGTTAAACTGTATTAAAAATAACTTTATGATCACATTGTGTATCATCATAATGTTCTAGCTAGGGATGTGCTAATACAATATTTGGATCGACTATTAATCTGATACTAACCCAAAAAACTTGCACATGACATCATGCGCACCTCATTCAAGAACTGTCCGCCATATTCACTATAATTCAGGATTATTACATGTCCAAAATAGCTAACAAGTGAATGTCACGTGGTAAGTGGTCATGTGTCTGCAAAACCTCTTTATCAGATGGCAATGACAGTGAGCCAGTTTATAGTCCAATCCATGCGACAGCAGCACCTAGTGCCAAAGCTAAGATAGCATGGAGGAAGTTAACAGCAAAAGGATAGCAGCTTGGGGATATTTTTACGCTACTATACTACATGTTTGCAAAAAGTTTTACTTACTGCAGACTGTGGTCAAAGCGAACTTTCTCTCGTTCTGCTCTAGTTCACTTCCTAGCTTTTTTTACTTTTATGCTTATCATAGTTAGTCAGAGACCTTATCTTATGAAGCTTTATCATACTAATGGTAACATATTGTGCGATTGTCAGTCAGAGTAAATATTAAGTTTAATTTCAACTGTCTCTTATTAGTAGCACACCTGTGTGTGTGTGTGTGTGTGTGTGTGTGTGTGTGTGTGTGTGTGTGTGTGTGTGTGTGTGTGTGTGTGTGTATACCGGTTTTTCCTATCTTGGTGGGGACCAAAATCTGAAATTTACTATACTTGTGGGGACCAACAGCTGTCATGGGGACCAAAATCCAGGTCCCCACGAGTTTGAAGACATTTTTCAGACTCAAAATGTGGTTAGTGTTAGGCATTCATTTTTGATGGTTAGGGTAAGCGGCTAGGGAAAGCATGTCAATGAGATGTCCCCACTAGGATAGCAACACCCATCGTGTGTGTGTGTGTGAGTGGGGTTGGGAGGCAGGTTCCATACATGACAACTATTTGCTGCCTAGTGACTCTCACTTAATAAGACCAGTGCAAATAAATTACATGAATAAACCAATTCATTGTATTTTTTCTTGGCCTATTTTCACTTATTATTTATCTAATAAATGCCAAAAAAAATCAGCAAATGTGTTCTGATTAATTTCACAAATTTAGGAAAGCTGGGCTTAAGCTTAGCTTGTTGTTTTGTCAAATATAAAAGAATTTTTTTTCCTCACAGTGAGAGATACAGTTTTTGAACTTAACATTCGTATTATTTCTTGTTATCGGCACTTACCCACATCCAAGGCATCAGATCAGAACTGGAAAAAGCTTGACTGAGGAATTCCTAGTCATAACATTGCTTTAGTCTACATGATAGTATTCAATATTTTCCCTTTCCTGTGGTGTTATACGAACAAAAATGTAATGACACCAAGGAAAGCTACCCTTTGATTGACTGTAATCATGGATTACTCTGAATTGTTGAAAACATTTGGAATTATGTAAGTACACAAGTCAACAAAATATATAACAATGTTGTCCATAACATCTTATAACAGCAGCAATAATAAAAAGTGAAAAAAAAAATGTTTTCTATTGTTACCTTCTCTCTCTGCTATACATAAAGTTAATTTCCCTGAACATCACTTCAAAGCATTTATTACTGCAGGTTCCTTGGAGAGCATGTCAGTGTATTCAAGTTAAACAGCCACATGCTTATTATGAAAGCAAATCCCAGTGTTTGCTTAAAAAGACAGAGGGAAGAGAGAGACATTGTTAACGATGTGGAAGACGATAAATAAGTGCTGGCTATGGCTCCTTGTCTGACACTTTAACTGGAGACATCAATTATTTATCCAAGTAAAGAGGGTCAGGGTGTGTGTGTGAATGAGAAGAGAAGAGTGTGTTAATGAAAGCGAGAATGTATGGTGCTCAACTGTACTTTTGAGCATAATAAGAATATGTGTGCTTGTCCAGTGTCCATGAATGTCCTCTAACCTAGCTGTATGACAAATCTATGAAGGAGTTCACCCTCATTCAAATCTAGATATCCATGTGCTTTAAAAAGTTTCACTGCCCCTTTTTCCAGGACGTCTCAGGGAATTCTTTAATGTAAAGGGAAATGGAAATACGCTCTGACTGCTCAAGATAAGACTTTTAATTTGCTACTGTAAATTGAAGCTATTTGTCTTCAAACCCCAACTTCTGTTTCAGCCTGCCCATATCTCAGACAGAAATATATCGTTCAAATTAAGTCAAATGTAGAAGCATGTGGTGGCATTTTTTTTTTTATGTCTTTTTGCTGCTTCACAAGGCATGAAAGTGAATTTGGCTGAGGTCAGTACAGTCACAGAGCAAGGTTAAAGAATCTAATAAAAATATTTTCTTTTCCATTGCATGTTTTGATTTTTGTTTTTGTTTGGACATCATCATGTTGGTCCCTGAAAAGAAGCAGAAAAACAGTTCATCGTTCTGCACTCGTCTTCACCATGTCTGATTTTCTCCTCTCCTTCTCTGCATTTCCGTACAGCTCACTCTCATCCATCAGCTTTGTCACCTCTTTCCGTTTCACTAATTTCATCTCATTACATTTCTTTCTCCCTTTTTTGTTCTCCCATTATCCCTCCCACACATTCCCACAACTGCAGTGCAACCTCTAAGTGCCGGTCACAGTCACACAAACCACAAACTGTTGATTCCTGGAATATTTTTGTCCAGAGGCCAGACCATTACTGACCAGTGACCATACATAGCATACTATAATTCAGAGTTTATTTCTATTTTATAAGCTCATGCAGTTGGATGATAGTTGTGCTCATTGCATCTCAAATGGTGGGAAAGTACCTAAGATTAAATCTGATGGCTAAGATACACAGTCATAATGCACAGAGTTCTTATTGAGCAAAAATTGGTGGTCTATAGTATCCGGGCATCTTAATGGTCTCCATATGTGCCTTGGCTACCACACGCAGTCAAAGCAGCACACAGACTCATGTTTGAGGAATCAGTGAAGTCTAGAATCTCCTCATAAAGAATCAAAAATAAACTCAACTTCAACATGGCCTCTTTATATCCTGCCATAGTTCTCATGTTTGTTTTCTTTACATAAAGAACAAGTGCCCTGCTTCGCAGAAGAATGAGGGAAAATTGTTTAAACAAGGGCAAATTTATGGCGCCATGCAGGCTGCTGTGCCATTTCATCGAGGGGGAGTGGTCAGAATGTAATACCGGTGTATGAATGTCCCATTGATCAGGGCGTTGCTGCTCATTTCTCACTTGGAGAAGACAGAGCGACAGAGTGTAGCAAGGCAGTGAGTATGAATAGCCAAATAAATGTCAAACTGAGGGAGTGTTAATCGTTTATGAGTGTGTGTGTGTGTGTGT